>NC_029785.2:84023186-84027657 GCF_000816755.2 Arachis ipaensis
AAAAATAGAAAAGATATTTTTTATTTTTAAATTTAATGATGAAAGAGAAAAATAAGTAAAAGATACAAGACTTGAAATTTTTAGATCTAATGCCCCTTATTTTCAAAAATTTTGGAGGGAAACACAAAGGGACACCAAACTTAAAAATTTTAAGATCAAAACAAAAAGAAAATACAAGAACACCAAGAACAAGACTCAAAAAATTTAAATAACACAAGAACATATGAAGAACACCAAACTTAAAATTTTTAGACAACCAAACATAAAATTTTCGAAAATTTAAAAGAACAACACAAGGAAACACCAAACTTAAAGATTTGACACAAGGATTAACCAAAGAAAATATTTTTGAAAAATTTTTTGAAAGAAAGACTTGAAGAAAACGAAAAAATCAACAAGAACAAACACCAAAGACTCAAACTAAGAACAAAAATTGAGCAAAGAAAAGAAAAATATTTTTGAAAAGATTTTTAAATTTTTTGAAAAATAAAGAAGAAGAAAATAAAAATAGATGACTCAAATAAAATCAAAAGACTCAATTAAAAAGGATCAAGAAAAGAAAATATATTTTTCAAAAAATAAAAAAAAAATAAAATAAAATAAAATACTCTTGCAAAAATCAGAGATAATACCTGATCTAGGGAGCAAGACAATCCGTCAGTTTGTCCAAACTCGAATAATCCCCGACAACGCTGCCAAAAACTTGGTAGCACGAATCCCCACACTTTCGTACTGTTGTACAAGCAAGTGCACTCGGTCGTCCAAGTAATACCTGAGCGAGTCAGGGTCGATCCCACGAGGATTGTTGGCTTGATGCAAGATATGGTTATCTTGCAGGTCTTAGTCGGGCAGATCAAAAGGTTGATTATGTTTGAATGCAGTTTGATTGTGAATTTGAATGGAATCAGTAAAAGAAATATGAGCGAAGGGTATAAGGTATTTTATCAAAGAAATCAGGAAAAAGGTTTATAATCATGGATTGGAGTTGCTTATCCTTTTTGAATTAACTCTGGTATTACTGTCTTCCTTTCTTGTGAATGATCTCTTCTATGGCAGGCCGTATGTGATTAAAGCCATGGGCCGTGGTCATTGATCTCCTCTACTACTGATTGAACGCCATTGGCCGTGGTCATCCAATCTGATGAAGGGTGAATCGCTAGCAGTTCATTCTCTTGGCGATCCTACTCAAAATGCCACAGACAAAGCCGAATCTTCTGTATCAGAGGATGCTGCTTCTTAGGATTCTAGCCTATCCCACGAAGACCCTAATCACCCCAAAATTCAGCTAAACTGGTGTCCCGAGAAGCCCCCAAGAAAGTCATGGATTAACCGTCTGAGAGATGTATAAACATAGCTGTTTGCTCGTGCTTTCCAGTCACGTATTCACACGAACCCAAGTAGACACAGGTGTTTGTCAGGCACGTTTGTCTTAATGTGATGAACAGAGCTGATTGTCACTGATCATCCTATCCACCACGATGAAGATCGAATATACATCTTAGAAATAAATCAAAACACGGATCGAAGAAGAAACAGTAATACTTTTATTAACTCATAGGACTCAGCAGGGCTCCTCCCCTCAACCTAGGAGGTTTAGAAACTCATACTGAAAGTAAATACAATGGTAAAACTTGAATGTAATGTGTAATTGTTTGAATGATTATGTAAAATAACTCTTAAATACTAAACTAAAATCCACTTTTGGGGCCCACTTGGTGAGTGTTTGGACTGAGCTTTGATGAGATCCACGTGCTATGAGGTCTTTTGGGCATCAAACGCCAGCTAGGGGGTCCTCTCTGAGCATTTGGACGCTGGGCTCTGCTCCTTGGGAGCAGGATGCCAGGAAGGGGGCAGGAGGCTGGCGTTGGACGCCAGTTTTGGGCCTTCTAATCCGAAGCGAAGTATGGACTATTATATATTGCTGGAAAGCTATGGAAGTTAGATTTCCATAGCCTTTGAGAACGCTCCATTTGAACTTGTGTAGATCCAGAAAATCTTTTTCGAATGCAAGGAGGTCAGATCTGGACAACATCTGCAATGCTTTCTCTGTCTCTGAATCAGACTTTTGCTCCAGCTCCTCAATTTCAGCCAAAAATTACCTAAAATTGTACAAAAACACACAAACTCAAAGTAGAATCCAAAAATATGATTTTAACACTAGAACCTGTAAAAACTTAATAAAAACTAAACAAAACATACTAAAAACTATATGAAAACTATGCCAAAAAGCGTATAAAATATCCGCTCATCATGCAACCACCCACAGCTGTGACTGAGACATTTCTAGATGAGCAACTGTTCCTCATTCAGCAGGCTCCATGGTTTGCAGACTTTGCAAATTACAAAGCCATGAATTTCATTCCAAAAGAGTACAGTAAACAACTAGTGAAGAAGCTACTGACTGATGCAAAGTACTACTTTTGGGAGGAACCATACCTTTTTAGAAGATTCTCAGATGGTATAATCTGGAGATGTGTCTCAGATGAGGAAACACAACAGATTCTTTGACACTGTCATGGCTCTGATTATGGAGGCCACTTTGGTGGTGAAAGAACAGCTACAAAGGTCCTTCAGAGCAGTTTTTACTGGCCAACTCTCTCTCGGGACTCAAGAACATTTGTGAAAAACTATGACAGATGTGAAAGATCTAAAAATCTCCCTGCTAACCATGAGATTCCACAGCAGGGGATTCTTGAGATTGAGTTGTCTAATGTGTGGGGTATTGACTTCATGGGACCTTTTTCACCCTCATATTCCAACAACTATATCCTGGTGGCAGTTGATTATGTGTCCAAATAGGTGGAAGCTGTGGCTCTGCCCACCAATGATGCCAAAGTAGTGATGAGATTTCTTCAGAGATATATTTTTAGCTGGTTTGGTGTCCCAAGGACACTCATTAGTGATGGTGGAAGCCACTTCTGTAATAGACAGATGGACTCACATCTGCAGAAGTATGGAGTCCGTCATAAAGTGGCAACCCCCTATCACTCTCAGACAAGTGGACAGGTTGAGGTTTATAACAGAAAACTTAAGAGGATTCTGGAGAAAACCATCAGTATCTCAAGGAAGGACTGGTCTAGGAAGCTTGATGATGCTTTCTGGGCATACCAGACAGCTTACAAGACTCCTATTGGCATGTCCCCTTATCAGTTGGTCTACGGTAAAGCTTGACACTTGCCAGTTGACCTGGAGCATAGAGCGTACAGGGCAATCAAGTTTCTGAACTTTGATGCTCAAGCTGCAGGAATAAAGAGAATGCTTCGGTTAAATGAGCTTGGCGAATTCAAATATTCGACCTTTGAGAATGCCAAGCTCTATAAGGAGAGAACTATGATATGGCATGACAAGAAGATTGCCATCAGAGTCTTTGAGCCAGGTCAGAGGGTGCTTCTGTTCAATTCAAAGCTAAAACTCTTTCTCGGGAAGCTGAAATCCCGGTGGTCAGGACCATTTGTGGTTACCAAAGCGTCACCGTATGGTCATGTGGAAATTCAGGAAGAGAATTCTGACAGAAGTTTTACAGTTAATGGCCAGAGGTTGAAGCACTATATCGGAGGCAAGATTGATCGCCAAAGGTTCGCTCATCTGCTGAACTAGTAGAAGTAACTATCAAGCTAGTGACAATAAAGAAACGCTTGTCGGGAGGCAACCCGATGTTTTTGTATCCTTTAGCTCGATTTCTGTTGTTTTGATTTTGTTATTTATTTGGTTTTAGTTGAGTTTCTACTGTTTTTCCTTTGTTTCACGTGTGTTTAAATCATGCAGAGTAATTAGAATAGAAACAGGTACCTGAAGACAGAGTTTCGAACACCCTGGAGTAGCTTGGCTCGGATTGGGTGGAGCCTAACTTCAAAATCTCATGTTAGGCGCCACATATATACACAATGGGAAGTTACTCACTGGAAGGGTGGCGCCTAACCTCACTCCTTGAAGTTAGGCGCCAATGCTGTGTACAGATTTGATGCCACTATCGGGAGGGGTGGCGCCTAACTTGAAGTTTCTCAAGTTAGGCACCACATGAAGCGTGCAACTTAGAATCACTCACTGCCCCCTCGCGCCCAACTTCACAACCCTCAAGTTAGGCACCGGGTGTATAGAAAGCAAAGGAAGTTGGTCACCATGATACTCCATGTTAGGTGCTGAGTGTGAAGAAAGCCATCAAGTTAGGCACCATATGCACTGAAGTTAGGCGCCAGTTTCAATATGGTAGCCAAATCCAAACCAAATCACATGATTCAATGCCTCAATCCCACTGATTTGGTCCCCACACCCAAGGATATTCCCCCATATCTTTGCTTCCCTTTTTTATTTTCCAAAGTTGTTCCTTCCGCACCCCTTGACCAAGCCCCTTGTCCTCTTCTCTCGAACACCCTAATTCGTGACACCAGCCCTTCCCCCAACTCCAACCCATGACACCAACCCTTCCCCCAACTTCAATCTGTGACACAAGTCCCTTCCAACCCAACAAAAC
>NC_029785.2:84027741-84050967 GCF_000816755.2 Arachis ipaensis
CCCTCTTCAAACCACACCTCATCACACTTCACCCCCTCCTTCTATACACACACAACCACTACACATTCTTTCTTCTTCGAAGAATGACCAACCCCTCCCCAATTCCCTTCTCAACCACAACAACTACATTAACCCCAAACCTTCACCCCAACCACTTTCCTATATTCCCCCTAACCCCCTTCTCATCCTCTTTTAATTCTCTTCTTCTGTCTTTCTTTACTTCATTCAAAAAAACCGAAAAGAAAATTTTTAAATTTAATTTGTATTTTCTTCTTTTTTTTTCACTTTCTTGTTTCACCCCCTTTTTCTTCCCCTTTGTATTTCTCTAATTTTCTCGGGGACGAGCAAAATTTTTAAGTTTGGTGTTGTTGCTTTGCTTGTTTGTTTTCTCTGTTTTCTGTAATTGCACCCAAAACTAGTACACCTTCAAAGAAAAAGAAAGGTACAGAGCCAGCCACCAGTTCTCATGATACACACAGGTTCTGATCTAAACTCCATGAAGAACATTTTTATGATCATACCTACAAGAGGGCTGTGGCTCCAGAAGTGAGATTTGCACTGAAACCAGATGAATATCCAAAAATTCAATTTGAAATTGAGAGAAGGGGGTGGAATTTTCTGTGCAACCCACACATGGAGGTTGGACAATTGATGGTCCAAGAGTTTTATGGAAAAAGAGGTTGGACAATTGATGGTCCAAGAGTTTTATGGAATTTTCGGATGGATTTGATGGAGTTTCTGTAGAAAAAGAGAAAAAAGTGAATGATGCTATCAACCCTGACCTCCTTGCACTCTAACAAGAATAACTCGAGCTACAGAGGTCCAATTGACATGATTTTAGTGGTATTGGAAAGCTAACTTTTAGAGCTTTCCAACGATGTATAATAATTTATACTTCTTCTCCAGCAATTTTGCAAGGGTGGCACCCAACTTGGGATTCTCCAAGTTAGGCACCAAGACAAACTCCACTTGTAAATGCATGCTGTATGAGTGGCGCCTAACTTGGGACAAGGGAAAGCTTCAAAGGGATTCTGCCAAGGTGGTGCCTAAGTTGAGGTTTCTCAAGTTAGGCGCCAGACACAATGATGACTACGCATCATGTTAGGTTTTTCTTTTCTTTTTCATATTATAATTTAATTAATCATGCTTAATTATTGAGTGTTTTTGTTCTTAAGTCATATATTACTTTCATCTCTTTGATTTTGATCTATTTTGTAGAAAATGGTGGAAAAAGAAGTAAAAATTACAAAACAAGCATGAAAGAAGAAAGGAGCTTAAAGGGTGAAGCAGAGAAGATAAGAAACAGGGGAGAGCGACTTTGGCGCTACGCTTTTCTCAAAAGCATTCCTCAGCATTAGGAGAGCGCCTTTAGTGCTACGCTTTTCTCAAAAGCGCTTCACAACGCCAGGAGAGCGCCTTTGGCGCTACGTTTGTTCTGAGAGCACCTGCGATTTGGAAAATTTAGCCGGTGACGCGTACGCGTGAGGATGATATTTTTGAAAGATGATGCGCACACGTGGGTGACGCGTATGCATGGAACAGCGCCTTGGGTGCTAACGCTACGCCTTTGACGCCAACGCTGAAGGCCACGCGCACGTGTGGGTGACGCGTACATGTGACAAGTGCCAAAAAACATTGATGACGCGCACGCGTGAGTGCATGAGGCTAACGCTGCAGAAAAATGCTACGCAAGCCTAGAAGCCTCATCTTGGTGCATTCCAAACCTCAAGCAAGCAAGCCCATAACACCACTCAATCAAGGCCACAAGGATCATCTAGAATAGTTAATTTTCATTTAATAGTAGCTTGTTTTCAATTTCATTTCAATTCGTAATTTAGCTAGCTTATAAATAGGTTTTAGTTTCATAGAAAAAAGGGATTCGGGGGGACGAAAGAACTCTTGGCTGGAAACACCCACACACACACTTCATTGGCATACTCCACTGGGAGTTGCTCTTCGGACCCCTCCCCTCATACACTCTTCTTCTCTCCCACTTCCTTTATTTCTTTGTATACATTTTAGTTATGAATCTTTATTGTTCATTTGTATTATGAATCTTTAATTTTCATTTTTAATTTCATGCACTTTGATTTTCTTTTGAGTTTTCTTAGAGCAATGATCAACTAATCCCAACTCATTTGAGAAAGGAGCTCTATTTCAATTTTGATTGAATTGATGTCTATTTCTTCTTCTCTTCTTCATCCTTTTTTCATACTTGGATATCTATTAGAATCCTTGCAAGAGAGTTTTATTCTTCAAAGATCTTTGGATCTATTAGAATCCTATTGTGAGCCTCGGGAGAGGGATCATAGGGTTTAGTTTGAGCTCTCTTGGCATAATAAAGTTGATTTTGATTTAGAGTTGGTATTGTGACATGTAACCTCTATAATATTTAGGTCGTTGGATTTATGTAGTATGAGATTAGAAATCATGTTTGTTTTCCTAAGAAAGAGCTTTTGTGCTTCAAAGATTCAATCACCATCGAGAGAGGGATTGAGTCTATTAGAATTTTATATGAGCCTCGAGAGAGGGATCACGGAATTAAGTTTGAGGCTCTTGTCTCATGATCCTCTTGATCAATACATTCATAGTTGGTACGTGACATATAACCTCTTTGAATTGAGGTCTTAAGGATTGTGTGGCTTTTGGATTAGAAATTGAACTTCACCTCTTCTCATGAGCAATTAGATCAAGAGATTGGCAATTGATTATGTAAAGAGAAATTAAATCACCAAGAGATTGGGGTTTAATTACTCATAATCCGCCATTGATCTATCTTACATGATTGAGAAGGAGTGAGACTGATGGGCGGATAATTTATACCCTTTTTGGCATTGTTTTTAGGTAGTTTTTAGTATGTTTTAGCTACTTTTTATTATATTTTTATTAGTTTTTATGCAAAAATTACATTTCTGGACTTTACTATGAGTTTTTGTGTTTTTTTATAATTTTAGGTATTTTCTGGCTGAAATTTAGGGACCTGAGCAAAAATCTGATTCAGAGGCTGAAAGGACTGCAGATACTGTTGGATTCTGACCCACCTCCACTCGAAATGGATTTTCTAGAGCTACAGAAGATCAATTGGCGTACTATCAATTTCGTTGGATAGTAGACATCTTGAGATTTCTAGCAATATATAATAGTCTATACTTTGCCCGAGATTTGATGGCCCAAACTGGCGTTGAACGCCAGCCATAGACCCCTTTTTTGGAGTAAAACGCCAGAACTGGCACCAAAACTGGAGTTAAACGCCCAAAATGGCACCCAAGCTGGCGTTTAACTTAAAGAATGGCCTATGCACGTGAAAGCTTCAATGCTCAGCCCTAGCACACACCAAGTGGGCCCCGGAAGTAAATTTCTACACTATCTGCACTTAGTTACTCATTTTCTGTAAACCTAAGTTACTAGTTTAGTATAAAAACTACTTTTAGAGATTCATTTGAAAACTTATGACATTTTACACTTCATATTGTATCTTCTACGACATGAGTCTCTAAACCCCATAGGTGGGCGTAAGGAGCTCTGCTGTGTTTCAATGGATTAATGCAATTACTACTGTTTTCTATTCAATCACGCTTAATTCTATTCTAAGATACTCACTCGTACTTCAATATAGAGAATGAGATGATCCGTGACACTCATTATTATTCTCAATTCTATGAATGCGTGCCTGACAACCACTCCCGTTCTATCTGAGCTCAATGTAGTCATTGGGCGACAGCTTGAGTGCGTATCTCTTGGGTTTCTGATCCACGGACCGAGTCCGTGAGATCAGAACCTTCGTGGTATAGGCTAGAACTAATTGGTAGCATTCCTGGGATCCGGAAAGTCTAAACCTTGTCTGTGGTATTTCGAGTAGGATCTGGGAAGGGATGACTGTAACGAGCTTCAAACTCGCAAATGTTGGGCGCACTGACAGTGTGCAAAAGGATAGAGAGATCCTATTCTGACGCTAGTGAGAATCAACAGATGATTAGCCGTGCAGTAGCTGTACCTGGTATTTTTCATTCGAGACGAGAAATCTGACAGTTGATTAGCCGTGCAGACATCGTACCTGGTATTTTTCATCTGAGAAGATCATACAGCTTGCCATTGAAGGAAGCCATGCGTGTTTGGAGAAGAAAACAGTAGGAAAGCAGAGATTCAGACGACAGAGCATCTCCGAAACATCAACCTGTTCCTTATTACTGAATCACAAGTACCATTTATTTCATGTTATTTACTTTTCATAAACAAAATCATTTTTATCATTAATCTCCTGACTAAGGTTCACAAGATAACCATAGATTGCTTGAAGCCGACAATCTCCATGGGATCGACCCTTACTCATGTAAGGTATTACTAGGACGACCAAGTGCACTTGCTGGTTAGTTGTGTGGAGTTGTGAAAAGTGTGAATTACAATTTCGTGCACCAAGTTTTTGGCGCCGTTGCTGAGGATTGTTCGAGTTTGGACAACTGACGGTTCATCTTGTTGCTTAGATTAGGAAAAATATATCTTTTTGGTTTAGAGTCACTAAAATTGCGTCTTCTATTATTGTTTTTGTTAAAATTTTAAAATCCTTGTTTTCTTTTTCTACATAATTTTCGAAAACTTTTAATAAATAGATAAAATCAATAAACTGATAATTGAGTCTTCTGTTTGAGTTTAGTTTCATGTTTTAAGTTTGGTGTTAATTGCATGTTTTTATTTTTATTCATAATTTTAATTACATGTTCTTAGTTCTTCCTTGATCTTCAAATTGTTCTTGCTAGTTTTTCCTTATTTGATCTTTAAATTTTCTTGTTTGGTATCTGTTGCTGTTTATCTTATACATTTTCGAATTATTAGTGTCTAGAGTATAAAAATTTTTAAGTTTGGTGTCCTATGTCTTTTTATTTTCTTAAAAATTTCCAAAATTTGTTCTTGGTGCTCATTTTGATATTCAAAGTGTTTTTGGAGTTTATCTTAACATTCAAAATTTTCTTGTTGGTTTTTTTTGTTTTGATCTCAAAATTCTAAGTTTGGTGTCTTTTTATTATTTTTCTCTTTCCTTATTAAATTAAAAAAATATATCTTTTTCTTTATTTACTCATTAATTTCGAATTCCTTAGGTTGACTTAGTCAAAATTTTTTTAAATTTGGTAGTTTCTTGTTAGTCAAGTTAAAATTTTAATTTAAAAAATTTATCTTTTTTAATTCTTTTTCAAAAAAAATTCTTTTTCAATTTTCTTTTTATACTTTTTGAAAATATTTTATAAAATTTTTCAAAATCTTTTTTTTTATTTTCGAGTTACTTGTCTTATTTTGTTAGTTTGATTGAAAAATTTTAGGTTTGGTGTTTTCTTATTAAGAAAGTTTCAACCTTAAAAATTTTAAAATCATAACTTTTTCAAATCTTTTCTTTTATTTATTTATTTTCTTACAAGCATCTTTAATTTTAAGACATATCTTTTTCAAAACTTCCTAACCACTTTCTCTCTCTCTCTCTCCATTTTTCGAAGATCCTCACCCATAATTTTTCAAATCTCTTTTCAATTAATTAATTAATTTAGTTTTCTAATTTCTTTTATTTCTCATCTTTTAATTTTTGAAACTTAGACTAATTTTCCCATTTACTTTATTTTAATTTCCTTAATTTAAAAAAAATTAAATAATTTTTTTATTTTACAATCCACATCATCTCCCTTTCTCCATCATGGACCTAAGTGGAAATGAACAGTCCAAAAGGACTCTGGGATCGTATGCTAACCCCACTACTACTTCATATGGGAGTAGTATTTGTATACCCCCATCAGAGCCAGCAGTTTTGAGCTAAACCCTCAGCTCATTATCATGGTGCAGCAAAATTGCCAGTATTCCGGTCTTCCACAGGAAGAACCTACTGAGTTTCTGGCACAGTTCTTACAAATTGCTGACACAATACATGATAAGGAAGTAGATCAGGATGTCTACAGATTATTACTGTTTCTATTTGCTGTAAAAGATCAAGCTAAGACGTGGTTAAATAACTAACCCACAGCAAGCATAAGAACATAGAAACAGTTATCAGACAAATTCTTGAATCAATATTTCCCTCCAAAAAGGATGACACACTAAGGCTGGACATCCAAGGCTTTAAACAAGAGGATAATGAATCTGTTTATAATGCCTGGGAGAGGTACAGAGAGATGCTAAGGAAATGCCCCTCTGAAATATTTTCAAAAAATGGGTGCAGTTATAGACATCTTCTACTACGGGCTTACAGAAACTATGGAATCCAGCCAGTCAGACATGCTGTCCGAGATCTTAGTAGACATCTCAGCAATGTTTTTGCAGGAAGACGTAGGTCAAATATTCCAACAGTAAGAAAAAGAAAAATGGGGTTACTACCAAAAAACTCGGGCAAATAAGGAAACAACTCGGACAATAACAGTAAAACATCAAGTGTCAGATACAGCAGTAAAAGGGAAACCCCAGGACTCACACGAAAGTCCAGGGGCACCCTTTGGTGGCAACAACAGGGCAAAAACACAAAGAAGATAAGTCGACAATCTATACCCAAATAGTCCGAACACTTCTCAAACAAAAGGTCAAAACAAAAGCTAGATCTTTTATACAAATGGAGTCAGGCAACGATGAAAAGAAATAGGAACAGCAACAAAACCCTAAGCAAAGCACACATTCTTCTCAAAAGCGAACGACAAAAGAAAAGTCACAACAAACAACAAAGACACAAACTTTTTGCAGAAAGAACCAAAGTTCTTCAGAGCAAAAACCCAAATACAAAGTCAAAGCTTTACATCAAAAGCATGCACAATTGTCACAAGTAAAAAAAGAGAGAGAAAAGAACGACTAACCTGCAAAAAAGAAGATGAGAAATGGCTCAAATCAAGAACAACGAAGATACCGACTCCTAAAACTCAAAGGGTAGAGCTCGACCTACTTCCAGAAGTCCGAGAAAGAACTCAGATTAGAGAGGAAGCACTAAAGCGTCGAATGGACCTAAGATCGGTCAGGAGAAGGGAAGCTAGCAGCCAATTGGAAAGGACCATTCCAAGTTGTTCAGAGGTACTGTGGAAAGGTCACCACAAAGTGTCCGACCTCGAGGGGCGAGAGCTACCAAGGTCATGGTATGCCTACAATCTAAGAAGGGCGCCAGTCCGAGGTCTAAATGATTGCCCGACCTAGAAGGGTAAGCACTAACATGTACACATTCTTATTCATATCTACATTTTATTGTTTAAAAGTTTGCAGATTTGAAGAACGCGAAACTCTCGCGCGATCTAGAATTTTCACAAATAAATTCCTTGTTGTAAGTATAGCTTCTAGACCGACAAGAATTCCTTTCTTACAAAAGTTTTGTTTGTCACTTAAGCAAACCCAATAAAAATGATAACCAAGTATTTAATCCTCGGGTCGTCTTCTCAAGGAACTGCAGGGAGGTGTTCTTATTATTAGTTATGGAAAACAGTGTTTTTGGGTTTTAAAAGGTTTGAACAAGGGAAATAAATTACAGGAATTAATAAATTAATAACTGATAAAACACTTGGCAAGGTATGAAAATTAGAAGTCCTATCTTAGTTATCCTTATCAATGGTGATGATAATTATATTTAGCTCCCCACTAAGTCAACCTCTAACTATGAAGGTAAGTCAAGTGGATAAATCAATTTAACACCTAAAGTCCTAGTCAACTCCTAAGGAAAGACTAGAGTTATAGGAATTTAAATCAATCAGCAAAGATAACAATTATCAATCACGATGAGTTTGACAACTCAAGAGTTACCAATTAATCAACCAAAGCCAAAAGGGAAAAATCTAAATTATTTAGATAAATGAAGGAAAGCAATCATAAGTCTGAAATACCTTGAATTATATTAATTAAGAAAATCCTAACATGAATAGTTCATAATCCAATTGAGATGTAAATAACAATTGAAGTAATAAAATAAAATAAATAAAAGCAGAAAATAATTTAAAGGAACATTGAACCTGTGATGAAGAAGAAATCCTAAATCCTTTAAGAGGAATCCTAATCATAAATCTTAAGAGAGAGGAGAGAGCCTCTCTCTCTAAAAACTACATCTAAATTATGAAAAGTGAATAATGGAAGACATGTTAATGAATGGATGCATTCCCCCACTTTATAGCCTCTAATCTGTGTTTTCTAGGCCGAAAACTGGGTCAAAAACAGCCCAGAAATCGCCCCCAGCGATTTCTGTTACGTTCAGGTCGCGGCAAAGTGAGGCGGAGGCATCGTCCACGTGTTTGCGTTGCCTGGCGTCAGGGCAGCTATAAAAAATTATATATCTTTGAAAATCCCTGGACGTTAGCTTTCCAACGCAACTGGAACCGTGTCATTTGGACCTCTGTAGCTCAAGTTATGACCGTTTGAGTGCGAAGAGGTCAGGCTGGACAGCTTAGCAATTTCTTTAACTTCTTGTATTCCTTCCACTTTTGCATGCTTCATTTCCATCCTCTGAGTCATTCCTGCCCTGTAATCTCTGAAAACACTTAAGACACATATCAAGGCATCAAATGGTAATAAGAGAATATTAAACATATCAAAATTAAGACCAAAGAAGCATGTTTTCAATCATAGCACAAAATCAGGAAGGAAAACGTAAACTCATGCAAATCATATGAATAAGTGTATGAAAGATTGATAAACTCCACTCAATTGAGCACAAGATAAACCATAAAATGGTTTATCAACCTCCCCACACTTAAACATTAGCATGTCCTCATGATAAGCTCAAGAGAAGCTATAAAGGAGTAAAGAGGAATGGTAAAATGTATGAAATGCAATCCTATCTATATGAATGCAACTAAAGGTGAAATGCTTCTACCTACTTGGTTAAAAATAAATAAGTTCTCCAAGACAAACATAAATCAAATTCCACTAATTCAAATCATACAGTAAAAACAGGTAAAATTATAAGAAGATAGCTCATGAAAGCAGGGAATATAGAATCAAGCATTGAACCCTTACTGGTAGTGTATATCACTCTAACTCTCAAGTGTCTAGGGTCAATCACTCTACTCTTCCATAGTCATGCTTTCTCAACCTTGTTCTTCATCTAACCAATCAACAAATATTGACGTGGCGAAAATTGGCGGATTAAGAAATTAATGTAAGAGATACGTTATAAGTATAATTCTAACCAACAAAAAATCCGCTTATCAATTTAGAAGGGTTGTCACAAAATTAGAATTAAAATACTGGGAGTATGAATCCCAGGTCATCTCCTAACGAGTTGCAGAAAGATGTGCTATTTTATTAATCAGATGTTTTTGAAAATGGTTTGAGTTTGGTAAACAGGAAATTAAATCAGAGAATTTATGTAATTTAAATAAAAATCTTGACCGGGAGTAGATTAGTCGAAAAGTCTATCCTTGTTGGAGTTCTCCCAAGATTAATTGGTAATTGAAGGTTGTCCTGCTTAGTTATCCTTTACCAGGTAGAGGAAAGTCAAGCAAGTTGGAAGTCTATTTCTATTCACAAGTTCTAATCCTCTCCCTTGGGAAGGATTAGTGTTAGTGACTAGAGGGCGATCCAACAATAAACCCAATTACAATTTACTCTTGAGCATTCCAACTCAAGGTCCTCCTTTCAATCAACTCCCAATCAAGTTATGGAACTACTCGCTCATTATGAATGTAAACTTCACAAAATAAGAAAGGGAAATAAAGAAAGACATGATAAATAATAATAATCAAAGAGACCAATTAAAAATAAAAATAGTTCTTGTATTAATAAATTCTAAAAATAATCTAATAGTAATTCCGAAAAAATTAAGGATATGAAAGAGTAAGTGACAAGTAAGGAAAACAAACTAGAATGATGAAGTATTGGCGGAGGTAATAACTCTTCTCAATATCCCAATCCAAAAAGCAATAAAAACAACATCCTAAGAACTATGAATGTGTAGAGAGAAAACCTAGAGGAGGAGTAAAGTCAGATCTAAAACTAAAAATTATGCGGAATGAATGTCTCTCCTGGTCTCTGCATGTTCCCTGGCTCTAATCTGCTTTTTTGGACCGAAAACTGGGTCAAAACATGGCCCAAAATTGCCCCCAGCGTATTCTGTAAATTCTGCAGATCGTGCACGTCACGCGATCGCGTCATCCACGCGTTCGCGTCATACGGCGTTTTGCCTTGCCACGCGTGCGCGTCGTCAATGCATTCACGTCACTTGTGCAGTTTCCAATCCGTGCGTTCGCGTCAGGCACGCGAGCACATCACTGCAATTTCTTCTATTTCGTGTAGACGCGTGAGCGATGCGTCCGCATCGCTTCTCGCTGGTCATCTCCTTAATTTCTTGTGTTCCTTCTATTTTTGCAAGCCTTCTCTCCAATTTCCCAGTCATTCATGCTCTATAAAGCCTGAAACACTTAACATACAGATCACGACATCGAATGGAATAAAGGAGAATTAAAATACATAATTAAAAGTCTCTAGGAAGCAAGTTTTCAACCATTGAGTAATTTTGGGAAGGAATTGTAAATACATGCTAATCATATGAATAAGTGGGTAAATATTTGATAAAACCACACAATTAAATACAATATAAACCATAAAATAATGGTTTACCAAGATTCCCTAAAAAGTTTCCTACCAAGACGCCCGATTACGACAGGTCGGCAAGGTGAAAACCAAATTCACCGCCCAATCACGACAAGGTCGGCAAGATAAAAACCAAATTCATCGTTCGATTACAAAGCTACAAGTCAGCAAGGTGAAAACCAAATTCACCGCCCGATCACGACAAGGTCGGCAAGATGAAAACCTAATTCATCGTCCGATTACAGAGCGACAGGTCAGCAAGATGAAAACCAAATTCATCGTCCAATTACAAAGCGATAGGTCGGCAAGGTGAAAACCAAATTCACCGCCCGATCATGACAAAGCGACAAAAGTTATAAAAAGTAATCCATAGAAAGAGGCCTGACGAGGTCTGAGTAAAAATGGATTGCTAAAAATAACGTAGGATGGACCGGCACGAAGAAGTCGGACCAATCGACATAAAAGCGACAAAAGTTATAAAAAGTAATCCATAGAAAGAGGCCTGACGAGGTCTGAGTAAAAATGGATTACTAAAAATAACTTAGAATGGACCGACAAGAAGAAGTCGGACCAAAACAATCAAAGCGACAAAATTATAAAAAGTAATCCATAAAAATGGCCTGACAAGGTCTTACTAAAAATGGATTGCTAAAAATAACTTAGAATGGACCGACATGAAGAAGTCAGACCAGACTAATCAAAGCGACAGAGTTATAAAAAGTAATCCATAGAAAGAGGCCTGGCCAAGCCTGATTAAAAATGGATTACTAAAAATAACTCAGAAAGAATCGACAAGCGAAGTCGTCCAAAGAAAGCTACAGATTGGACCGACAAGCGAAATCGACCAACGAAAGCTACAGATTGGACCGACAAGCAAAGTCGACCAACGAAAGCTACAGCTCGGATCGACACAAGAAGTCGGACCAACGAAAAGCGTGCGCTAAAAGGGACACAGCTCTGCCCGAAAATCCACGACTCCACGACAAGGCTATCAAAATTGTTCAGACCGACTAAAAAGTGTTCTAGGAGAACACTAAAAAGTCGTCGGACAAGTTAGCCCCATGGATCACCTCGACCAAGCAGAAGATGGACAAAACCAGAAGTGATCAAAAAGAGGTCAGACAACAAAGTACCAACACTCTACAAAGATCCACAAAAGGGACAAAGACATCTCACAAGGGCCAGAGGAAGGCCAGAAATGCTTTGCTGAAATGTACGAAGTCTTGAAAAAAGACACTACTTAAAAGGCAAAAGCACAAATCAGAACGGCGCTAAAAAGTCATCCAAACAAACGATAGAAAGGTTCCTCATCGGAACACTACCTAAAAAGTTGTTAGAATGTGACTAAAAATCCCGGGGAGCAAAGTCGTTGATGAGCGGATAATTTATACGCTTTTTGGCATTGTTTTTAGTATATTTTAATTAGTTTTTATAATATTTTTATTAGTTTTTATTTAAAATTCACTTTTCTGGACTTTACTATGAGTTTGTGTGTTTTTCTGTGATTTCAGGTATTTTCTGGCTAAAATTGAGGAACCTGAGCAAAAATCTGATTCAGAGGCTGAAAAATGACTGCAGATGCTGTTGGATTCTGACCTCCCTACACTTAAAGTGGATTTTCTGACCTCTCTACACATGAAAGCTTCAATGATCAGCCCAAGCACACACCAAGTGGGCCCTGGAAGTGGATTTTTACACTAAACACCCTAGCTTACTCATTTTCTGTAACCCTAGGTCACCAGTTTACTATAAAAACTACTTTTAGTGATTCATCTTGTACCTCATGACACTTTACACGTTTCTTATTGTATTCTCTACGGCATGAGTCTCTAAACCCCATTGTTGGGGGTGAGGAGCTCTGCTGTTCTTCATGAATTAATGCAATTACTACTGTTTTCCATTCTATCACGCTTGCTTCTATTCTAAGATATTCATTCGCACTTCAACCTGATGAATGTGATGATCCGTGACACTCATCATCATTCTCACCCATGAACGCGTGCCTGACAACCACCTCCGTTCTACCTTAGATTGAATGCATATCTCTTAGCCTCATGATTCAGATTAGAGTCTTCGTGGTATAAGCTAGGTAGAATTATTGGTGCCCATTCCTGAGATCCGGAACGTCTAAACCTTGTCTGTGGTATTCTGAGTAGGATCTGGGAAGGGATAACTGTGACGAGCTTCAAACTTGCAAGTGTTGGGCGTAGTGACAGACGCAAAAGGATCAATAGATCCTATTCCGACATGATCGAGAACCGACAGATGATTAGCCGTGCGGTGACAGCGCATTTGGAACGTTTTCACTGAGAGGACGGGAAGTAGCCATTGACAACGGTGATTGATGAGGGGCAGAAGTCGGTGAATTAAAAATTATTAAAATAGTTATGTTGCAAGTATAGTTCTTAACTCACCAAAAATCTGCCTATCAATTTAGAAATATGTCACAGAAAGTTTAAATTAAAAATTACTGGGAGTTGGAGTCCCAGGTCGTCTCCCAACGAGTTGCAGAAAATTGTGCTATTTTATTAATCAGATGTTCCAAGAAGTTGAGTTAAGTAAAGGGAAAATTAAAAAGAGGAAATTTAAATAATATGAATAAAAGCCTTGACTGGGAGTTGATTAGTTGGAATCTCTATTATTGATGGGATAATTTCAAGATTAATTTATAATTAATGGTTGTTCCGTTTATTTATCCTTTACTAGGTAAAGGAAAATCAAACAAGTTGGAATGCTATATCTGTTCACGAGTTGCAACCCACTTAGTTCAAAGGGATTGGTGTTAGTAATTAGATAACAATCCAATAGTTAACCCAATTACAATTTTTTCTTTCAATCCTTCCAACTCAAGAGTTCCTTTCAATCAACTCCCCATCAAGTGAGGGAACTACTCACTCATTGTAAATAATAAATCCATAACACATGAAAGGGAATTAAAAGAAGACATGATTATTGGAATGGAAAAATAAATTAAAATGGAAGAAATAATCCTTGTATCAAATAATCATGAAAGTATTCAAATGAAAAAATTGAACAAAGCAAAGAACATGGAAGAATAAAACCAAGTTAAGAGAACGAACTAGAATGACGAAGTCTTGATGAGGAAATAACTCTTCTCAATGTTCCAATGCTAAGATCAATTCAAAATTAAAATTCTGAAACCTAGAGAGAAAAACCTAGATGAGGAAAAACTAGATCTAAAACTGTCTAGAATGAATGTTGTGTTTTGTTTCTGCATATTCTCTGGCTCTAGTCTGCTGTTCCGGGCCGAAAACTGGGTCAAAATAAGGTCTAAAATCGCCCCCAGCGAAGTCTGCAGATTATGCAGATCGCACATGTCACGCGATCGCGTTATCCATGCGGATGCATCATTCGCGCTTTTCCTTGCCACGCGTTCGCGTCGTCCACGCTACCGCGTCGCCTGAGCTTTTCCAATCCGAGCGGCCGCGTGAGCCATGCGGCCGCGTCACTACGATTCGCTCTCCTTCGCGCGGTCACGTGAGCCATGCGATCGCGTCACTTCTCGCTGGTTATCTCCTCAAATTCTTGTGTTCCTTCTATTTTTGCTAGCTTCCTTTCCAATCTCCAACTCATTCATGCCCTATGAAGTCTAAAACACTCAACACACAGATCACGGCATCGAATGGAATAAAGGGGAGTTAAAAATACATAATTAAAGTCTCTAGGAAGCAGTTTTCGAACATGTTATAAATTCAGGAAGGAATTATAATTTCATGCTAATTTAATGAATAAGTGGGTAAAGATCATGATAAAACCAGACAATTAAACACAATATAAACCATAAAATAGTGGTTTATCAACCTCCCCACACTTAAACATTAGCATGTCCTCATGCTTAATTGAAGGAGATAAGGAAATAAGTATGAACAAGTAGAAACTCATGAAATGCAATGGAAGCCTATATATAAATAAATGCAACTATATGATTCTTGCCCACTTGATCAAAAGTAAATAAGCTCTTCTAAACAATTACAAATCAAATTCCACTAATTCTATCATTATACAATAAAACAGATAAAAGTGCAAGAAGATAGCTCATGAAAGCAGGGAGCATGAAAATTCAAGCATTGAACCCTCACTGATAATGTATGTACGCTTTAATCTCTAGTGTATAGGGTAATCAGTCTATCCTTCTCTAATCATGCTTTCTAACTTTTGTTCTTCTCCTAACCAATCAACAACAGTTAATATACCAATGCAAACATCATGAGGTCTTTTCAAGGTTGTAATGGGGTTAAGGTACAGGTAGGGGTATACATTTGGTCAAGTGAGCTAATAAATTGAATCTTTAATTAACCCAAGCTTCAACCCAACCTATATACTTTTAATGTAATCTTAAAGTTCATACCTAGCTAGCCAGAATTCCCTTTTTCTATTCATACTCATGTATCAACTTTATATTTGATTCTATCATATGTGCATTGATCTTTGAATTCTGAATTTAATATATATATTTTGACATTAAAATAAATATGGCTTATCAATGCACATAGATTTTTAATTCTTATAGTTTCACATGAGTAGGTATCCAAATTCCCATTAAATTCTCATGACACATTCCCTTAACAACTTTTGTTTCCACAATTTCCCATACTTAACTAGCACACACAATTCTATCTTAAGTTAACCAAAGATTCAATTTGGGATATACAATTGTTTTTCAGCTTAAGGTTAGTAATGTGGTAAAATATGGAACAAATGGGATTTAAAGGCTCAAAGTGGTTAACAAAGGAAATTGAAAAGGGTAGGCTTAATTTGGATAAGTGAGTTTAAACAAATAACGGCCTCAATCATGTGCGAGCATGTAAATATAATAAATATTGGACATATAAGATAGAACAAAATACAGATTACAATCATAGAGAAGTAAACACACAATAATGAAATAATTATGGTTAAATAGTGTAACCATACATAAAGGCTCAAATCTTTCACAGGTTGTGTGTTCTTTAGCTCAAATATCATGTTCCAAATACAACTCAAGCAAATTTATCATAAAAATTTTGAAAAATTAGTGAAATTTTGTTCTAAAGATAGAGTCTTAAAAAAAACTTATTGTCTTTTCAATCAAGTAGAACATGCATGCAACTATCCTAACCTATGCAATTTATTCTATTCTATAAAAGAAAGAAAATCTAACTAAAGTATCCTAATTATTGGTGCTAGGGAAAAGAAATTACCTCTGGAAGTCAGGTACTGACCGACCTCCCCACACTTAAGGCTTTGCACCGTCCTCGGTGCCATCTGTCAGGAACAGGGGTGGGCTGGTAGCAGTATCTCCACAATCGGGACCATCATGGCTCCCTGTGCTGGTAAAAAAAGTGGAGTCTGGGGTATCCGAGTCCCTGAAGTGTCCCTTGAGTAGCTCCTTGAGGTGTTTGAATCAGCGCTTGTTACGGCGCTCTCTCAACTTAGCTTTGTGTTCTTGCCGATCCAACCTTTCGATTATCTGCTGGAGCAATTCATCAGTTGTAGGTGCTTGTGGTGTTGAAGAAGGATTATCTTCAACTGGAGCAGTAGGAAGACTTGTAGTGGCTGCTGGAAGTCTGAGGTATTTCCCATTAGGGACATACTGATCATCCCGTGGAAGCACGGCTTTGGTGTCCCCCAGCTCTGTAGGAGACTCCGGCTGCTGAGACAAGATCTGAGACCAAGGCGGGGAAAGGAAAGTGCCCGCAATTTGTACGTGTCCCATAGCATTCCGGATATGTCTTGAGAGATTTAGAGGTTGGTCTGTAAGGATGCACCATAGTAGAACGGCCATGTCCGCAGTGAAGGAGGACTCATGAGTGCTTGGAAAGACGTAATGGGACATGATCTGTGCCCATACGCGAGCCTCCAAGGTAAGTGCTGAAGCCAAGATTCTTTTAGGGCGGGTACGGTGGTATCCGTAGATCCAACGGCTGCCAGGTAATGCGATAACTCCGAGAATGGAGTCCCAGTTAAATTGGTACCTCTGGCGCTTAAGTGCGGCTTCTTGGAAGGCGTCCATTCCTTCTGGAATAGGGGGAAGACTCAGAGGTTGCTGAATGGCCTCTTCTGTGATGGGGACTTGCTTCTGTCGGACATAAACAGACGGCAGGGATGGCATGTAGAAGTTAGAGTAGAACTCAACTACCCAAGAAAGATTGACCTGCCTTGGCTGTCTCCGTAGGAAATCCCATTGTCTTCGTTCAATTTGTGGCTCAACAAAGGTAGCAATGTTAGACGGGAGGATAAGAAGGTATTCATTGTTATAGTTTCTTTCCACCAGGATAGGGAACATCTGCTCACAGTAGCGATTGGGAAATCGCGCAGTGTCCTTTGCTGGAAAGGCTTTCTCCTTTTCATCAACCCTTATTATCCTCTTAACTTTTTTTGTTGAGGGCTTGACTGTGGTTGAAGAGGGCTCTGCCACTAATGCTCTTTTAGTGCCTCTTCTTGCAGGGGGTTTAGGAGTCGCTTTCTCCTTTCCTTTCTTGGTAGCCAACCTGAAAAGAGAGGAGAAAGTAAATTAAATTCAAATAGATATATAGCAAGGAAGAGAACGGAAGAGTGGTGATGGATGCACATTAGGATGTAGATGACATTAACACATGCTCTCGAGTACATGTGAAAAGCCAACAATGGAAAATAGCTAGTGCATAGAAAGACAAGTGACTGCAAGGTGTTTATTGGCATGCCGGCAAAGGGCATGAGTAGCATAGACCAAGCAATACTTTGTAACAAACCATCACGTTTGTATTGACAATTAAATTCAATTCATACAATAGTAAAGGATAGTTGTGAAAATCTAGCATTGAATAGTATAACAACATAGAGAAGTGCATAATGCCTTTTGAGCTTTTTCACAAACACATAGCATGCATGTTGAATAAGGTATAGAAAATATGAAGGTGAGCATGCAAGCAATCCTTTAAATAGAATAAAAATAATTGTCAAACAATTTGCAACAATCCACAAGCATATAATGAGGGATAATGACTCAAAAAACATTTCTAACACCATGTAAAAAGGAAAAGAAAAAGAAAGAAAATAAGAATAATGAAAAGAAAAAGAAAAAGAGAAAATACATATAAAATAATAAGAATGAGAGAAAAAGAAAGTGGGAGGAAGAAAATAAAACCTTGTTAATTGAGGTGAGAGAGATAGAGAGTGAAAGGTGAGATAGGAGGTGGAAGGGGGAAGGAAGAAATAAGGAGGGAAAAGAAAAACTAGGATTTGGAGGAGAGAAAGATAAGATAATTTGGCAATTCAGGTTGAGCTGTGCGGCGCACGCGACGCGGCCGCGTGGGGCACGCGTTCGCGTGAATGCGCTTCAATTAAGGTGACACGATCGCGTCAGTCACGCGGTCGTGTGACCCATATTATGCTTCTAGCATGAGGGCAGCCTCGCTCCAGCACAACTCTCTGTTCAAATTAATTTAAATGCCAAAATTGGGGTGACGCGATCGCGTGGGTCACGCGGTCGCGTGAGTGTGCGCCAGAAAACGGATGACGAGGCCGCGTCGGCGACGTGGTCGCATGATAAGGGTTGTGCTTCCAGCACCAATCCAGCATCACTCTCGCACAATATTTCATTGTGCACCCTTTTACGTCGAAAACTCAGGGCACGCGGCCGCGTGGGGCACGCGGCCGCGTGGGGCACGCGGTCGCGTGGGAGGCTATGATTCCCATGCGACGCGAACGCGTCAGCGACGCGGTCGCATGGGTTGATTTGTGCCATTGGCACGCCTCCAGCCACACTCCAGCGTGACTCTCTGTTCAATTTTTTATTTTTCTTTACTCTCCATGTGACGCGGACGCGTCCCTTATGCAATCGCATCATGTAGCGAAATTTTTTTTTATTTTTTTTTAAATAAAAACATGTAAATGTAGATGTATGAAAGTACTAAGAAAGAGAAGAGTTGTTGAATAGGAAAAACTAAAAATAAAGAAAAGAACGATCATACCATGGTGGGTTGTCTCCCACCTAGCACTTTGCTTTAACGTCCGTAAGTTGGACGCTCCACTAGCTCAATCTTCTGCTATGTGGGGATCTTCCAAGAGGAAGATCTCAAGCTCCTTGTTTCTCTATACCTTCTCGCCATGGTATAGCTTCAGGCGTTGTCCATTAACCTTAATAAGTTCAGAGCTTGAAGGATGGCTTAGGTGATAAACTCCGTACAGTTCGGCCTTCTCTACTCTGTATGGACCTCCCCATCTTGATCTCAACTTACCTGGCATAAGCCTTAGTCGAGATTTGTAAAGGAGGACTAAATCCCCAGGTTCGAACTCTTTCTTCTTGATGTTTTGATCATGTACAGCCTTTATCTTTTCCTTGTATATTCTGGAGTTTTCATAAGCTTCTAAGCGAAGGTTCTCCAGTTCCTGCAGTTGCAACTTCCTTTTAGCTCCGGCTTTCTCAATTCCCATGTTGCACTCCTTAACTGCCCAAAAGGCTCTATGTTCTACTTCAACTGGGAGATGACAAGCTTTTCCATAAACCAAGTGGAAAGGACTCATCCCAATGGGTGTCTTGTATGCTATTCTGTATGCCCAGAGTACATCTTGTAGCCTGGTGCTCCAGTCTCTTCTATGAGGCTTTACTATCTTTTGCAAGATACGCTTAATTTCTCTATTTGATACCTCGGCTTGCCCATTAGTTTGGGGATGGTAAGCTGTTGCAACTTTATGAATTATCCCATGCTTCTTCATTAATCCTGTTAGTCTCCTGTTACAAAAATGGGTGCCTTGATCGCTCACGATTGCTCGTGGTGATCCGAAGCGACATATAATATGGTTTCTCATGATCTTTCTAGCTGTTCTTTGAGGACCAAAATGTCCTCCACTCTCAGATGAGTGACAGGCCTCTAAAATGGACTGGAATTCTGATTGAGGCACACAACGTCTAATTACTTGATCAGCCACATCTCCATAAATATGGGTCATCCCATATATAATATTTAGACTCACTTTTCAGCTTGTCTCTTTGATGCTTAGAAAAATTTGGAGGAAATGTGCGGCTAACTAAATAATTAGCAACAGGTGCATACCAAGGGACTACCTCAGATACTGCTTGCAGGTTATCAAAAGGAAAATTATCATCTATAGGAGTAGAATCATCCTTAATATGCTCAAGGCGACTCAAGTGGTCTGCCACTAAGTTCTGATTACCACTCCTATCCTTTATTTCTAAATCAAATTCTTGTAACAGCAGTATCCAACGTATAAGTCTTGGTTTGGACTCCTTTTTAGCTAATAGATACTTTAAAGCTGCGTGGTCTGAATACACTACTACTCTAGTACCAAGTAAATAAGCTTAGAATTTATCCAGAGCAAAAACAATAGCAAGAAGCTCTTTCTCAGTAGTAGTATAATTGGATTGGACAGTGTCTAAAGTCTTGGACGCATAAGCAATAACGAAAGGATCCTTACCTTTACGCTGAGCCAGCACTGCTCCCACTGCATGGTTAGAAGCATCGCACATGATTTCAAATGGCTGGCTCCAGTCTAGTCCTCTCAAAATTGGGGCTTGAGTCAGAGCAGTCTTCAGCTTATCAAACGCTTGTTTGCAATCCCCACTGAACTCGAATTCAATATCCTTCTGCAGTAATCTGAATAAGGGAAGTGCGACCTTACTAAAGTCCTTAATAAATCTTCTGTAAAAACCTGCATGGCCAAGGAACGAACGGACTTCCCTCACAGAAGAGGGGTAAGGTAGACTAGAAATAACATTCACCGGTGCATTGCACAAGCCAAAGGGCATTCTCTTGTAAGCATAAGTCCCAAAAGAACATGTAAAAGTAGTCTTTTTCTGGTCCTCAGGAGCTATATGAATCTGGAAATAACCTGTGTAACCATCTAAAAAGCAATAATGTGATTTACCTGACAGGCGATCCAGCATTTGATCAATGAATGGAAGTGGGTAGTGATCCTTACGGGTAGCTTGGTTGAGACGCCTGTAATCAATGCAGACTCTCCAAGCATTCTGACCTCTAGTTGCTATGAGCTCTCCATGCTCATTCTTCACTGTAGTGACTTCAGACTTCTTGGGCACCACTTGTACTGGGCTTACCCATTCACTGTCTGAAATGGGATATATGATACCGGCTTCCAATAGTCTGGTCACTTCCTTTTTGACAACTTCCAAGATGGTGGGATTCAATCTTCTTTGGGGTTGACGGACAAGTCTTGCTCCCTCTTCTAAAAATATTCTGTGCTACATACTTGAGGGTTGATGCCTACTATGTCCGCTAAGCTCCACCCAATTGCCTTCTTATACTTCCTCAGCACATCAAGTAACTGCTCTTCTTGTTGAGAAGTAAGTTCCCTTGCAATAATAACTGGAAGCTGCTGCTCATCTTCAAGATAAGCATATTTGAGATGTTGAGGGAGGGGCTTCAATTCTAACTTTTTCTCATGGGTAGGCTCTGGATTATCTGGAGCTTGTGAAAATGACGAAGTGCCCTTATTGTCAGTGTGCCTCTCTTCAAACTCTTCCTTGTGAACTTCAGCTACGCTTTCATCTATGACATCACACTGGAAGATGGAACGATCTTCTGGGGATTTGTCAATGACTCCATTCAGATTGAAGATTACTCTGCGGCCATCTATTTCAAAGGAGTATGTTCCTAAAAAAGCATCCAATTTGAATTTTGATGTCTTCAGGAATGGTCTTCCAAGTAGGATTGATGATGGCTTATCTGAATCATTATGGGGCATCTCCAAGATATAAAAATCAGTGGGAAATGTAAGCCCTTTAATATTCAGCAAAACATCTTCAGCAACTCCAGCCACTGTAATAATGCTTTTATCTGCTAACACAAAACGAGCTGCCGACCTCTTTAAGGGAGGGAGCCTCAAAATATCATATATAGACAAAGGCATTATACTGACACATGCTCCTAAATCACACATGCAATCATAAATTACTACACCACCAATAGTATAGCTAACTATACAAGGACCTGGATCAGTACATTTTTCAGGTAATCCTCCGATTAAAGCAGATATAGAACTACTGATGAGCGGATATTTTATACGCTTTTTGGGGTTAATTTCATATAGTTTTTAGCATGTTTTAGTTAGTTTGTAGTTTATTTTCATTAGTTTCTAGGCAAAATTCATATTTCTGGATTTTACTATGAGTTTGTGTGTTTTTCTATAATTTCAGGTATTTTCTGGCTAAAATTGAGGGAGCTGAGCAAAAATCTGATTCAGGCTGAAAAAGGACTGCTGATGCTGTTGGATTCTGACCTCTATGCACTTGGAATGGAATTTCTGGAGCTACAGAAGTTCAAATGGCGCGCTTCCAATTGCGTTGGAAAGTAGACATCCAGGGCTTTCCAGCAATATATAATAGTCCATACTTTGCTCAAGGATAGATGACGTAAACTGGCGTTCAACGCCAGTTCCATGTTGCAGTCTGGCGTCCAGCGCCAGAAACAAGTTGCAAGTTCGGTGAAAATTTGATGAAATTTGATGAAATTCAAGCTATGAATGTGTGTTCTTGTGGCTTCTGGAAAATGAAACCCTAGAGCTTAAATTGAGATTCAATTTGTGTTAAAATCATGTAGAAAAGATGGGGTTTTAGTGGCTGGAAATTTATTTTGAATTATGGTAAAAATCGGTTGCTGAAAAGACTGAAAAACGGGTAAAAACAGAGAAAGAATCTGAAGAATTTATGAAGAACATGAAGAACACTTTGAGTGTGATGAAGAACAATGAAGAACACCTTTTTGATTCATAAAAGGGCAAGGAAGTAATTAATTTGGTGTTTGAGGGGTTATATGGTAATTTCTGAAAGTTAGGGTGGAAAAAGTAGAAATATTAAAAGTTACGGGTGGTAAAAAGTGAATTTTAAAGGTTAAAGGTTAAAGTAAAGTTAATTTTCGAAAATTTAATAATAAAATAATGCGGAAAAGGCAGTTTTCTGTAAAAGCTTTAGAAAGACAACTTTAAGCGCAGAATCTCATAATTACCCTCATAAAACACTTAGGGAGTGTCTAGATAGTCTTCTGAGTCTAGGGTGAGTATTGTTCTCTGTTTATATGTATATACTGTGAGACCAGCCAACGTCTGCACCCCGTTCGTATGCGTACTTTAACCTAAATCCTGTGTACGAGATTCCTATTGTGTGGCTACTTCATGAGGCACCAGAGAGACGTCCTGTGGAAAAGTCTGATCGTGCAGAGGAGTAGCAGATGATGTTCTATCTTTTGATGACGTTCCACTTGACTTTAGTTTTGAAGACCTAAGAACGTACTTTCCCTCGCTTTAGTAGTTTAGAGGGACTAGGTGAGTATAGGGTCTAGGCTAGCCTGGGTGCCAGCTTAGGAACTTCTTAAACAGGTCAGGACCTGGGAAGTTGTATGTATGTATATGTATATAGTTATTATCTAGCTATATTTAAGGGTGTTCTAACTAAAGGTCTATACTCTAACAAAGGCTGGATCACTAAATGTTGCTCGCTACTTGTGATGTATTTATGTGTGGTTGTTTATAACTGTTTTTTCTGTTATTACTTGTGAATTGATTATGAGTGATTCCGCCTATTAATCCAAACGTTTTCAAAAAAAAAATACACCAAGCAAATTAACTACGCGTTTAACAACGAATCAGGCTCACATGATAAATAATAGATAATAATTAGGAAGACAAATTGGTAGCGCTCAGTTTTTGGTATGATCTAGACATATTGAAAATTGGGTCGTTACA
>NC_029785.2:84051530-84053746 GCF_000816755.2 Arachis ipaensis
CTGGAGATACGTAATTTTGCTGAATTAGTCAACAAGAGTAAGTTAGTAGAAGAATGTATTAAGAAAGTGAATGTGGCCAAGGTGAGTTGCCAAGGATTTCCACCAAGGCGTCTTAGTAATCATCAGGCAGCTGGGAGAAGGGTACATTTTAAAGCGCGTGGCATACGACAACATAAGAATCTACAAGTTGGTAACATTACTGCTCGCCGTACGGGTAAGAATGGAGGTAAAGCAAGGCAATGCAATGGTGAACGAGCCCATCAGGCTTACATAAACACTGCATGTAAGCAATGCGGAAAAGTGCATGATAACAGGTCTTGCCAGTTTGGATCATCTAACTGCTATGCTTGTGGAGAACTTGGACATATTGCCAAGGATTGTCCGAAGGGATTTACTCAAAATCCAGTCAGAACCCAACAATAAGGACGAGTGTTCGCTATCACTATTGACGATGTTGTGCAATCGGACGCCCTCATTCAAGGTCAGTGTTATGTCAAGAATCGATTTCTAACTGCACTGTATGATTCGGGTGCATCGTATTCTTTATTTCTCTAACTATTGCTCACGAGTTAGGATTATATTTCTTTAAATTGAATTTTACTTGATTGTCCATACACCTGCATCCCAAAATGCTTTGACCAGTTTAGTGTGCCTGCAAGTACCATTCGCTATTAGGAACAGGACTTTTTTACACGATCTAATCTGTTTGCCTCTATGTGGTTTAGAAGTTATTTTAGGATTAGATTGGTTATCTAAGTATCATATTTTTCTTGATTATTTTAAAAGAATTGTTGTTATTCCATCTGATAGTCTATGTACTAAACCATTTCTGTCCCACACCTTATATCTGAATTCTGTAAGGGTTACCTTAGGTGGGAGTGATTGTGAGGGGTACGTTCTGTTAGCGGCTAGCTCGAATGATAGTGAATTAAGCTTAGAATGAATCCAAATGGTGAAAGAATTTCCTGATGTTTTCTTGGACGACATACCTGAGTTTCCTCCACAGCGAGAGATAAAATTCAGCATTGAGCTAGTACCTGGAATCGGACCGATTTTTATAGCACCGTACCGGATGTCACCATTGCTTGCAGAGCTGAAGAAGCTGTGAGATAGGATCGTAGTGGCCTATAGAGGTACAAGAACAGAATTTGTGTGCCTAACTCTGGAGAATTGCGACAAAAGATTCTTGCTGAAGCTCACTAAAGTAGATTTTCTATGCATCCTGGAGTGACAAAGATGTATCGAGATTTGAAACAAATGTTCTGGTGGCCGGGCTTAAAGAAAGAAGTAGCTGATTATGTCTCAAAATGTTTAACCTGCCAGAAGATGAAGGTGGAACATCAGAAACTATCAAGAACCCTGCAACCCTTAGAAATACCACAATGGAAATGGGAGCAGATTACTATGGATTTTGTCACGGGACTGCCAAGGACCTCAATAGAACACGATGCCATTTGGGTAATTGTGGACAGGTTGACAAAGTCAGCGCACT
This sequence comes from Arachis ipaensis, assembly GCF_000816755.2. Taxonomy (NCBI): domain Eukaryota; kingdom Viridiplantae; phylum Streptophyta; class Magnoliopsida; order Fabales; family Fabaceae; genus Arachis; species Arachis ipaensis. The sequence continues at coordinate 84,053,023 of NC_029785.2, forward strand.
TCCTTCCGATTCGAGTTGACTATGCTTTAGAAAGGCTGGAACGAATATATATTCAAGAAATCGTACGACTACATGTGATACCTTCATAAATTGTCTCAGATCGAGTTTCGAGGTTTACTACTAGATTTTGGGGAGCTTTTCAGAAAGCGTTGGAAACAGAATTGCACACGAGTATAGCATACCATTCTCAGATAGACGGACAATCAGAGCAGACAATCCAGACATTAGAGGACATGTTATGATTACGTATGATAGACAACCAAAGCAGCTGGGATAAGTATTTGCTTTTGGTCAAATTCGTCTACAACAACAGTTTCCAATAAAGTATCGGAATGGCACCATATGAAGCTCTCTATGGAAGAAGATGTCGGACACCATTGTGTTGGAATGACGATGGAGAAGCTAGTGTCTTAGGTCCAAACTTAGTGTAAGAAACTACTGAGAAGATAAAGGAGATTCGTCGGAAGATCCAGACATCACAAGGCTGTCAAAAGAGCTATGCCGATAATAGACATAGACCCTTAGAGTTTAGTGAGGGAGATCATGTCTTTTTAGAAGTAACTTCGATTACTAGAATAGGTAGAGCCCTTAAGACTAAAAAGCTTAACCCACGATACATAGAACCTTTCCAAATACTTAAAAGAGTCGGTCTAGTAGTTCATCAAATAGTCCTTCCTCCTTATTTATCAAACCATCATGATGTTTTTCATGTCTCACAACTTAA
>NC_029785.2:84053864-84059283 GCF_000816755.2 Arachis ipaensis
TATTCTCATAATAAATATGTTACTAGTGTCATTTATGCTAGTAGCTCAGAAAATAATTTTTAGAGATGTTTTTAAGAGTATTCCGATACACCTAGTTTTAGTAGTTGTACACCAGACATATTTTAATATTATTTTAATCCACCTCCAAGCTAACCAATCACAACTCACCTTACACCCCCAAGACCTCCAAGGCTGTCTCATTTCATCATTTTGGCCGAAAATAACAAGAGAGAAAAGAGAGAAACTTTCATGAACACTTAATCTTCAAAGCTTGATTTCTTCTGAACTAAAACTCAAATCAAAACTCCGTTTTCACCAAAATGATCATCTCTTCTTCCTCTACATAACCATGTGATTTATCAAGGATGGAAATAAGGTGAGATGGCTGTCTCCCTCCCATTTCAATTCGATTTTCAAGGAATCATGCTTAACTTGACTTGAGGGCCAAGAAATGTGAATTTCCAGCAAGTCTAAGGTGAGATATCTCTTCCTAACATACTGAGTAAGATTTGGTCAGTTGAGAGTTTTTGGATTTAAAGTTGTTCTTGATGTGATTTAGGAGGTGCTTAAGGACCACCTGAAAGTTTAACCGAATTAGGAGCAACAAAACCAGGTAGGGATTGACGAATTTAATCTTGATTGATTGTGTTTGAGTTTTGTGATTATGATATGTTTTGGCTGTGCTTGAAATTGATTGTTTGTATGAGTAATTCTTGTTGAAATTTTGGTGAAAATTTGATGAAATTTGATGAAATTCAAGCTATGAATGTGTGTTCTTGTGGCTTCTGGAAAACGAAACCCTAGAGCTTAAATTGAGGTTCAATTTGTGTTAAAATCATGTAGAAAAGATGGGGTTTTAGTGGCTGGAAATTTATTTTGAATTATGGTAAAAATCGGTTGCTGAAAAGACTGAAAAACGTCATACCGAAATTTACATAAGCTTTAAATACATACATTAAGCAGAGAAATCAGAGCAGAGTAGAGAAACACAGAAAACAGAGTAACTAGAGTAAAGTAAAGAGATAAAGAGAAAAAAAGTAATATAGATACAGATGAAAAGAGTAATCAGAGAAGAGAAAAGAGATACAGAGAACAGAGTAATTAAAATAGAGTAAAGCTTAAACAGGTCAGGACTTGGGAAGTTGTATGTATGTATATGTATATAGTTATTATCTAGCTATATTTAAGGGTGTTCTAACTAAAGGTCTATACTCTAACAAAGGCTGGATCACTAAATGTTGCTCGCTACTTGTGATGTATTTATGTGTGGTTGTTTATAACTGTTTTATCTGTTATTACTTGTGAATTGATTATGAGTGATTCCTCCTATTAATTCAAACATTTTCAAAAAAAAAAATACACCAAGCAAATTAACTACGTGTTTAACAACGAATCAGGCTCATATGATAAATAATAGATAATAATTAGGAAGACAAATTGGTAGTGCTCGGTTTTCGGTATGATCTAGACATATTGAAAATTGGGTCGTTACAGTCTTCATGGATGACTTCTCAGTATATGGAGACTCATTCAGCTCCTGTCTTGATCACCTGAAACTAGTTCTGAAAAGATGCCAAGAGACCAACCTGGTTTTAAACTGGGAAAAATGTCACTTTATGGTGACTGAAGGGATTGTCCTTGGGCATAAAATTTCAAACAAGGGAATAGAGGTGGATCAAGCAAAAATAGAGGTAATTGAAAAATTACCACCACCTGCCAATGTTAAGGCAATCAGAAGCTTTCTGGGGCATGCAGGATTCTATAGGAGGTTTATAAAGGATTTTTCAAAAATCGCAAAACCTCTGAGCAATCTGCTAGCTGCTGATATGCCATTTGTGTTTGACACAGAGTGTCTGCAGGCGTTTGAAACGCTGAAAGCCAAGCTGATCATAGCACCAGTTATTTCTGCACCAGACTGGACATTACCATTTGAGCTAATGTGTGATGCCAGTGATCACGCCATTGGTGCAGTACTCGGGCAGAGGCATGACAAGATTGTGCATGTCATTTATTATGCTAGCCGTGTTTTGAATGATGCCCAGAAAAATTACACAACCACAGAAAAAGAATTGCTTGCAGTGGTTTATGCCATTGACAAGTTTAGATCATACTTAGTAGGATCAAAAGTGATTGTGTACACAGATCATGCTGCTCTTAAATATCTACTCACAAAGCAGGATTCAAAACCCAGACTCATAAGATGGGTGTTGCTTCTGCAAGAGTTTGATATAGAAATAAGAGACAGGAAAGGGACAGAGAACCAAGTGGCTGACCATCTGTCCCGGATAGAGCCAATAGAAGGGACGTCATTCCCCTCTCTTGAAATCTCTGAGACCTTTCCGGATGAGCATTTGTTTGCCATTCAGGAAACACCATGGTTTGCAGACATTGCAAACTACAAAGCTGCAAGGTTCATTCCCATGGAGTACAGCAGGCAACAAAAGAAAAAATTAATTACTGATGCAAAGTACTACTTGTGGGATAAACCCTATCTCTTTAAGAGGTGTGCAGATGGCATAATCCGTAGGTGTGTGCCTAAAGAAGAAGCACAAAGGATCTTATGGCATTGCCATGGGTCACAATGTGGAGGTCATTTTGGAGGTGAGCGAACAGCCACCAAGGTCCTCCAATGTGGCTTCTACTGGCCTACACTCTACAGAGATTCCCGAGAGTTTGTACGTAACTGTGACAGTTGCCAGAGAGCTGGTAATTTGCCTCACAGTTACGCCATGCCTCAACAACGAATCTTGGAGATTGAGTTGTTTGATGTATGGGGTATTGATTTCATGGGGCCTTTCCCACCATCATACTCAAACACTTATATTCTGGTGGCAGTTGACTATGTATCAAAATGGGTTGAGGCCATTGCTACACCCACCAATGATACTAAAACAGTGCTGAAATTCCTCCAGAAACATATATTCAGCAGGTTTGGTGTCCCCAGGGTACTAATCACTAATGGGGGTACTCACTTCTGTAACAAACAGCTTTAATCTGCCATGGTCCGGTATGGGATTCGCCACAAGGTGGCGACTCCATATCATCCACAGACAAATGGGCAAGCTGAAGTCTCTAACAGAGAACTAAAAAGAATCCTGGAACGGACTGTAAGTACCCGTAGAAAGGATTGGGCACGAAGCTTAGATGATGCTCTGTGGGCTTACAGAACAGCATTCAAGACTCCTATAGGGACCTCTCCATACCAACTTGTGTATGGTAAGGCATGCCACCTGCCCGTGGAACTGGAACATAAAGCCTACTGGGCAACCAGATTCCTAAACTTTGATGCCAAACTAGCTGGAGAAAAAAGATTGCTCCAGCTAAATGAGCTAGAGGAATTTAGATTCACTGCTTTCGAAAATGCCAAGCTTTATAAAGAAAAATAAAAAAAGTGGCATGACAGAAAGCTGTCATCTAGAATCTTTGAACCAGGACAAAAGATTCTGTTGTTTAACTCTAGGCTCAGGCTATTCCCCGGGAAACTAAAGTCCCGGTGGAGGGGACCATATGTGATTACAAGTGTATCACCATATGGTTATGTGGAGCTTCAAGATATTGATTCTGATAAGAAGTTCATTGTTAATGGACAGAGAATCAAGCACTATCTTGAAGGCAACGTTGAGCAAGAGTGCTCAAGGCTGAAGCTAGATTAAAAGCTCAGCAAGGTCCAGCTAAAGACAATAAAGAAGCGCTTGCTGGGAGGCAACCCAGCCATGGGGCATCACTTCCTCTAAGAATTTTGCCCTATTCTTGATTTTATTTGTTTATATAAAGTTCACTTATACTAAGGTAAAGAGTCAATTGTATAAGTTCACAGGGTTACAGAAGGATTCTGCACACAAAACAGAGAAAAAAGAGCTCTCTAGCAAGAAAACGCCAGTAAGAGTCTGTTTTGGGCGTTCAACGCCCAAAAGAAGCATCCACTGGGCGTTGAACGCCAGTATGGATAGCCATCTGGGTGTTAAACGCCAGAAAGAAGCATCTTCTGGGCGTTGAACGCTAGAAAGAAGCTCCTTCTGGGCGTTTAACGCCAGATTTACAGCGTCCTGGGCGTTCAGAAAAACGCCCAGTGACAAAGGAGTTCCTGGTGTTCAACGCCAGAAAGAAGCAACAGCTGGGCGTTGAACGCCCAGGAGAGGCAGCATTTGGGCGTTGAACGCCCAAAACATGCAGCGTTTGGGCGTTCAAACACCAGGATGGTGGGGAGGAGGTGAATTCGTTTTTACTTCATATTTTTCATTCTAAATTTAAATTTCATGTTTCAATTCATGATTTCTTGCGTAAACATGTTAAGAACCCTGATTTCTAAGATCCCTAATTTCTAAAAACCCTATTTTAAAATAACAAATGTATCTTAATCCATAAGCATAAATCCTTTTTTATCCAATTCAACTCTTTTTCAAAATTTTCAAAACAAATCTATCTCTTTTCATTCAAAAATCTTTTCAACTAATCAATATCTTTTTCAAATCTCCATACTATCTTTTTCAAAATTCCAAATCTATCTTTTTCAAATATCTTTCATATCTTTTCAATTTTAAATCATATCTTCTATCTTATCTTTCTTTGTATTTTCAAAAAAAAACCCACCCCCTCTCCCTTTAAATATGGGTTCGGCCTCCCTCCCCTCCCATCCATAATTGCACCTAGCTCTCCTTCTCTCCCTCTCCTTTCTTTTCTTTTTGCTTGAGGACAAGCAAACCTCTAAGTTTGGTGTGCCTATCCGTGATCACTAAGATCATGGCTCCTAAAGGAAAACAACCCACTCCAAGAGGCAAGAAAGAGAGCGTTCCAAAACCACTTTGGAATCAAGGGAAGTTCTTAACTAAAGAACATTCAGACCATTATTACAAAATAATGGGTCTAAGATCAGTGATCCCGGAAGTTAGATTCGATCTGAAAGAAGACGAATATCCAGAGATCCAGGAGCAAATCCGAATCAGGAACTGGGAGATCCTAGATAATCCTGAAACGAAAGTGGAAAGGAATATGGTCCAGGAGTTCTATGCTAATATGTGGCAAACAGACAGGCAAAGACTATCTGGATCTGCTATCTATGACTATCGGACCTTGGTCAGAGGAAAGATTATTCATACCCACCCTGACAAGATCAGGGAGATCTTAAAGCAACCTCAGCTGAAAGATGATCCAGACTCCTTCAATAGGAGAATGATGAGAACAGACAAGGGCCTGGATAAGATTCTAGAGGATATATGTATCCCTGGAGCCAGGTGGACTACCAGCACGAAGGGTGTCCCAAATCAACTCAAAAGAAAAGATCTCAAACCAGTCGCCAGAGGATGGCTGGACTTCATTGGGTATTCTCTGCTGCCCACTAGCAACCGTTCTGAAGTCACTATTAGAAGAGCAGTGATGATCCATTGCATCATGATGGGAAAAGAAGTGGAAGTTCATCAAC
>NC_029785.2:84060758-84063160 GCF_000816755.2 Arachis ipaensis
TTGGAAACCCCCCCTCTCCCTTTAAATATGGGTTCGGCCTCCCTCCCCTTCCATCCACAATTGCACCTAGCTCTCCTTCTCTCCCTCTCTTTTCTTTTCTTTTGCTTGAGGACAAGCAAAGCTCTAAGTTTGGTGTGCTTATCCGTGATCACTAAGATCATGGCCCCTAAAGGAAAACAACCCACTCCAAGAGGAGCAAGGGCGTGATTTAAAGGAACTGAAGCGCCAGAAATTTTCTCTTGAAGGACCAAGCACCTCACAGACTAGAGGAACATCCACTTCCCAAACCTCAAGGTTGTTGAGTTCTAATCTTAGCCTTAACTCTGTGATAACTGTTCTTATTTTAGTTTTACCTTAGGAGTCAGACAGTAGTAATTAGTATCTATTTTGATTTTATCTCCAATTAAGCTATAGTTTATTTTTCTCATCATCAGCAAACATGAATAAAATAGTAGATCTTTAGAATAAGAGGCAATAAATTTCGAGTTTTTAACAAGAAAAATTCTAATTATTTACATCTGGTGGGAATGCTTTCTGTCTTCTGAATGAATGCTTGAACAGTGCATATGTCTTTTGAATTTGATGTTTAAGACTGTTAAATATGTTGGCTCTTGAAAGAATGATGAACATGAGACATGTTATTGAAAATCTAAAAAATCATAAAAATGATTCTTGAAGCAAGAAAAAGCAGCAAAGAACAAAGCTTGCAAAAAAAAAATAGAAAAAGAAAAAGAGAAAGCAAGCAGAAAAAGCCAAAGCTCTTAAAACCAAAAGGCAAGAGCAAAAAGCCAATAGCCCTTAAAACCAAAAGGCAAGGGTAATGAAAAGGATTCAAGGCTTTGAGCATCAGTGGATAGGAGGGCCTAGAGGAATAAAATCATGGCCTAAGCGGCTAAACAAAGCTGTCCCTAACCATGTGCTTGTGGCGTGAAGGTGTCAAGTGAAAACTTGAGACTGAGCGGTTAAAGTCAAGGTCCAAAGCAAAAAGAAGAGTGTGCTTAAGAACTCTGGACACCTCTAATTGGGGACTTTAGCAAAGCTGAGTCACAATCTAAAAAGGTTCACTCAATTATGTGTCTGTGGTATTTATGTATCCGGTGGTAATACTGGAAAACAAAGTGCTTAGGGCCACGGCCAAGACTCATAAAGTAACTGTGTTCAAGAATCATCATACTGAAATAGGAGAATCAATAACACTATCTGAATTCTAAGTTCCTATAGATGCCAATCACTCTGAGCTTCAATGGATAAAGTGAGGTGCTAAAACTGTTCGGAAGCAAAAAGCTACTAGTCCCGCTCATCTAATTAGAATCTAAGCTTCACTCAAAAGCTCTGAGACATTATTGCTTCTTGACTTATTAATATTCTATTTTATTTATCTAGTTGCTTGGGGACAAGCAACAGTTTAAGTTTGGTGCTGTGATGAGCGGATATTTTATACGCTTTTTGGGGTAAATTTCATATAGTTTTTAGCATGTTTTAGTTAGTTTTTAGTTTATTTTCATTAGTTTCTAGGAAAAATTCATATTTCTAGACTTTACTATGAGTTTGTGTGTTTTTCTGTAATTTCAGGTATTTTCTGGCTGAAATTAAGGGAGCTGAGCAAAAATCTGATTCAGGCTGAAAAAGGACTGCTAATGCTGTTGGATTCTGACCTCTATGCACTCGGAATGGAATTTCTGGAGCTACAGAAGTTTCAATGGAGCGCTTCCAATTGCGTTAGAAAGTAGACATCCAGGGCTTTCCAGCAATATATAATAGCCCATACTTTGCTCAAGGATAGATGATGTAAACTGGCGTTCAATTGCAGTTCCATGTTGTAGTCTGGCGTCCAGCGCCAGAAACAAGTTGCAGGTTGGAGTTCAATACCAAAAAAGGATCCAAAGCTGGCGTTGAATGCCCAAAACAGCCCTATGCACGTGATTAGCTTAAGTCTCAGCCCCAGCACACACCAAGTGGGCCCCAGAAGTGGATTTCTGCACTATCCATCTTAGTTTACTCATTTTCTGTAAACCTAGTTTACTAGTCTTGTATTTAAACAACTTTTAGAGACTTATTTTGGATCTCTCATGACATTTTAGATCTGAACTTTGTACCTTTTGACGGCATGAGTCTCTAAACTCCATTGTTGGGGGTGAGGAGCTCTGCTGTGTCTCGATGAATTAATGCAAGTATTTCTGTTTTCCATTCAAACATGCGTGTTCCTATCTAAGATATCCATTCGCACTTCAATATGAATGTGATGAACGTGACAATCATCATCATTCCCCCACGAACGCGTGCCTGACAACCACTTCCGTTCCACCGTAGAATGAATGAATATCTCTTGGATCTCTTAATCAGAATCCTCGTGGTATAAGCTAGATTGATGGCAGCATTCAAGAGAATCCGGAAAGTCTAAA
>NC_029785.2:84064183-84069508 GCF_000816755.2 Arachis ipaensis
AAGCCAACAATCTCCGTGGGATCGACCCTTACTCACGTAAGGTATTACTTGGACGACCTAGTGCACTTGCTGGTTAGTGGTACGAATTGTAAAAAGTGTGATTTAAAATTCGTGCACCAACTATCTAAAGGAATAGTTTCTAATTCATTAATTTTGTCTTTATGTATACATAAGCCTTTTAGAAACTTTGCATATTTAGGTACCTGTTGAATAACATAAAAAAGGGGAATAGTTACCTCGACCTTTTTGAATATCTCTACCATTTTAGGATCGGGTTCCAGCTGCTTCCTGGGCTTCCTTGCAAGTTGTGGAAATGGAATAGGAGTAGTGTTTTCTGTGGTGTCTGCGCCTTTTGGTGCTTCCTTATGTGGTCGAGCTATTTCTTCTTCATCTATATCCTGTATGTCCTCTTCCTCTTCAACATCTTCTATTTCTACTATCTCTTCAGTTGAGGTGTGTTTTGGTGGGCGTGATTCCTCCCGATTCTTCTCCTGCAGTGTGGTTCCAGACCTTAGGGTGATGGCATTAATGCCTCCCTTTGGATTGGGTAATGGTTGAGAGGAGATTCCAGTGGAGCTTGAAGGTTGGTTACTGGAATTTTGCGTGGATCCAATCTGTGACATAAGAGCTTGTAAAGTAGAGGTGAGACCATTCAGACTGGCGTTAATACTATTCATGTTGTTTTCCATGGTCTGTTGTCTTCGCTCAAAAGATTGTAGTAGCTCTTCATTAGGAGATAAAGAAGAATGAGTAAATTGAGATGTCTGCTGTTGATTGTTCTGTGGTCCTTGGTTTTACCTCAGGTGAGGTGCTCTGTAAGGTTAATTATGCTGCCTGTTGTTGTTATTATTCAATCTTTGATTTCCCTGATTATCTCTGCCTCCTCTGTTATTGTTGTCCCTCCAATTCTGGTTAGAATTGTCCTGCCATCCATGGTTATTATTTCCACTTTGATTGTACCATTGGTTGGGGCGGTCATAGAAGTTATGAGTGGATGCCACCATGTTGTCTTCTTGTTGGAGCTGTGGGCATTCATCAGTGTAATGGCTATAATCAGCACAGATTCCGCAAATTCTTTGCGGGACTAATTGTTGGTTTTGCTGTGGCGAAAGAGGTTGAGCTTGCTGAGCTTGTTGTTGATTCAATTGCATCTGCTTCAGCAAGTTGGTCATCTCACATATACTTTGAGTTAGAGCAGCAGTCTCTCTGTTAGAGGATACTTTTGCAACGGCTTTTGAACGGCCTTGCCTTTGTCTGTGGTTCCTAGTAGATTCAGCTAAATCACTGATCAATTGCCAAGCCTCATCAGTGGTCTTGTACTTCTTCATAGACCCATTGCTAGCACTTTCCAATGTGGCCTTATCTTGGGGCCTCATGCCCTGTGTGATATAGCTAAGTAACACTATCTTGTCAATCCTGTGGTGGGGGCATGCTTCCAGAAGATTATTGAAGCGCTCCTAGTATTCAAAGAGAGTCTCATTGTCATCCTGAACAATTTTAGAAATATCCTTCCTCAGTTTATCAGTAACTTCAGATGGAAAGAATTTCTCCAAAAACTCCTTTCTGAGTGTATCCCAGTTGGATACATTTGCTAGAGGTTGAGTGTAGTACCACTCTCTTGTTTTTCCCTCAAGAGAAAACGAGAAAGCTTTCAACAAAATTGAAGTTTCATCAGTACCATCATGCCTGACAGTAGAACAGGCTGCCTGGAAATCTCTCAAGTGCTTGATAGGCTCTTGAGCAGGTAGGCCATGAAACTTGGGCATCAAATTTAGCAGTACGGTCTTTATTTTAAAATCTGTAGCTACCGCTGGATGATGCGCTTGAAACGGTTGCATTGTAAAATCAGGGGCTCCTTCCTCCTGGATGGTAACTCTCCTAGCTGCCATGTCTTCTGCACGTAAAACAACCGAATCAGTAGAACGGGGGCTGGTTTCTTCCTCAAGTTCACTCTCAGATCCGCCCTCAGAGCCGACTAACCGATGTTGTTCTCGCCTTATTCGTGAAATAGTCCTTTCAATTTCGGGATCGAATATTAGCAAGTGCGGATCAGGAAGTGAACGCGTCATTTGACGGAAGAAACATGCAGCTCATAGTAGCAAAATAAAATAAAATGCAAATAAATAAATTCTAATTAATAACTTTAGCACTCTATTCCAACTCCCCGGCAACGGCGCCAAAAAATTGATGAGGGGCAGAAGTCGGTGAATTAAAAATTATTAAAATAGTTACGTTGCAAGTATAGTTCTTAACTCACCAAAAATCTGCCTATCAATTTAGAAATATGTCACAGAAAGTTTAAATTAAAAATTACTGGGAGTTAGAGTCCCAGGTCGTCTCCCAACGAGTTGCAGAAAAGTGTGCTATTTTATTAATCAGATGTTCCAAGAAGTTGAGTTAAGTAGAGGGAAAATTAAAAAGAGGAAATTTAATTAATATGGATAAAAGCCTTGACTGGGAGTTGATTAGTTGGAATCTCTATTATTGATGGGATGATTTCAAGATTAATTTATAATTAATGGTTGTTCCGTTTAGTTATCCTTTACTAGGTAAAGGAAAATCAAACAAGTTGGAATGCTAGATTTGTTCACGAGTTGCAACCCACTTAGTTCAAAGGGATTGGTGTTAGTAATTAGATAACAATCCAATAGTTAACCCAATTACAATTTTTTCTTTCAATCCTTCCAACTCAAGAGTTCCTTTCAATCAACTCCCCATCAAGTGAGGGAACTACTCACTCATTGTAAATAATAAATCCATAACACATGAAAGGGAATTAAAAGAAGACATGATTATTGGAATAGAAAAATAAATTAAAATGGAAGAAATAATCCTTGTATCAAATAATCATGAAAGTATTCAAATGACAAAATTGAACAAAGCAAAGAACATGGAAGAATAAAACCAAGTTAAGAGAACGAACTAGAATGACGAAGTCTTGATGAGGGAATAACTCTTCTCAATGTTCCAATGCTAAGATGAATTCAAAATTAAAATTCTGAAACCTAGAGAGAAAAACCTAGAGGAGGAAAAACTAGATCTAAAACTGTCTAGAATGAATGTTGTGTTTTGTTTCTGCATATTCTTTGGCTCTAGTCTGCTGTTCCGGGCCGAAAACTGGGTTGAAATAAGGTCCAAAATTGCCCCCAGCGAAGTCTGCAGATTAAGCAGATCGCACATGTCACGCGATCGCGTCATCCATGCGGACGCGTCATTCGCGCTTTTCCTTGCCACGCGTTCGCGTCGTCCATGCTACCGCGTCGCCTGAGCTTTTCCAATCCGCGCGGCCGCGTGAGCCATGCGGCCACGTCACTGCGATTCACTCTCCTTCGCGCGGTCGCGTGAGCCATGCGACCACGTCACTTCTCGCTGGTTATCTCCTCAAATTCTTGTGTTCCTTCCATTTTTGCTAGCTTCCTTTCCAATCTCCAACTCATTCATGCCCTATGAAGTCTGAAACACTCAACACACAGATTACGGCATCGAATGGAATAAAGGGGAGTTAAAAATACATAATTAAAGTCTCTAGGAAGCAGTTTTCGAACATGTTATAAATTCAGGAAGGAATTATAATTTCATGCTAATTCAATGAATAAGTGGGTAAGGATCATGATAAAACCACACAATTAAACACAATATAAACCATAAAATGGTGGTTTATCAGTGATGCCCAACATAAAGCTTGCCATGGAAGGAGCCTTGCGTGCATAAAGAAGTAGATAGTAGGAAAGCAGAGATTCAGAAGACAAAGCATCTCCAAAACCTCAACCTGTTCTTCATTACTGCATAACAAGTATTTATTTCATGTTCTTTTACTTTTTACAATTAAATCTGAGAATTATTGATATCCTGACTAAGATTTACAAGATAACCATAGCTTGCTTCAAGCCGACAATCTCCGTGGGATCGACCCTTACTCACGTAAGGTATTACTTGGATGACCCAGTGCACTTGCTGGTTAGTTGTGCGGAGTTGCAAAAGTGTGATTGTAATTTCGTGCACCAAGTTTTTGGCGCCGTTGCCGGGGATTGTTCGAGTTTGGACAACTGACGGTTATTCTTGTTGCTTCGATTAGGAATATTTTTTTTGTTGGTTTAGAGTCTTTTATTTGAGTTTAGTTTTATATTTTAAGTTTGGTGTCAATTGCATGTCCTTAGTTCTTTCTTGATCTTTAAAAATTCTAAGTTTGGTGTCTTCTTTGTGTTTTCCTTTAAATTTTCGAAAAGTTGTGTTTGATTTTCTAAAAATTTTAAGTTTGGTGTCCCTTGTGCTTTTATTTACTTAAAAATTTTTCAAAAATTTGTTCTTGGTGTTCATCTTGATCTTCAAAGTGTTCTTGGTGTTCATCTTGACATTCAAAGTTTGCTTGTTTGTTCTCTGTGTTTTGATCTAAAATTTCTAAGTTTACTGTCATTTTGTTGTTTTTCTCTTTCCGCATTAAAATTCAAAAATCAAAAAAATATCCCTTCCTTATTTTACTGATAAATTTCGAAATTTTGCATTAATTTAGTCAAAGATTTTCAAAATCATACTTTTTTTTTAGTCAAGTCAATATTCTAATTTCAAAAATTGATCTTTTCAAAACTTTTTCAAAAGTCAAATCTTTCTAATTTCTTCAATCATATCTTTTCAATCATATCTTTTTTTTTTAATTTGCAATCATATCTTCTCAATCATATCTTTTTCAAAATAATTCTCAATCATATCTTTTTTTTTTAATTTACAATCATATCTTCTAAATCATATCTTCTTCAAAATAATTTTCAATCATATCTTTTTAATTGCTTATTTCAAAATCTTTTTAATTAATTAATCAATTTAGTTTTCAATTTGCTTTGATTTTATTTTCTTTTAGTTTTCAAAATTTTATTTTATTTTTCTTTTATTTTATTTTATTATTTTTGGTCACTTTTAATTAAATAAATAAAAAAATAAAAATATAATTTATTTGCAATTCATATCAATTCCCTTTTCTCCATCATGGACATAAGTGGAAATGAACAGTCCAGAAGGACTCTGGGGTCATATGCTAACCCCATTACAGCTGCATATGGGAGTAGCATCTGTATACCTCCCATCAAAGCAAGCAGTTTTGAGCTAAATCCTCAGCTCATTATCATGGTGCAGCAAAATTGCCAGTATTCCGGTCTTCTACAGGAAGAATCTACTGAGTTTCTAGCACAATTCTTACAAATTGCTAACATAGTACGTGATAAAGAAGTGGATCAGGATGTCTACAGATTATTACTATTTCCATTTGCTGTAAAAGATCAAGCTAAGAGGTGGTTAAATAACCAACCCACAGCAAGCATAAAAACATGGAAA
>NC_029785.2:84074327-84082948 GCF_000816755.2 Arachis ipaensis
TTTTTGGCATTATTTTTAGTATGTTTTTAGTATATTTTAATTAGTTTTTATTATATTTTTATTAGTTTTTATTTAAAAATCACATTTCTGGACTTTACTATGAGTTTGTGTATTTTTCTGTGATTTCAGGTATTTTCTGGCTGAAATTGAGGGACCTGAGCAAAAATCTGATTCAGAGGCTGAAAAAGGACTGCAAATGCTGTTGGATTCTGACCTCCCTGCACTCAAAGTGGATTTTCTGGAGCTACAGAAGCCCAATTGGCGCGCTCTCAATTGTGTTGGAAAGTAGACATCCTGGGCTTTTTAGCAATTTTAATAGTCCATACTTTGCCCGAGATTTGATGGCCCAAATAGGCGTTCCAAGTCGGCTCAAGAATTTTGGTGTTTAACTCCAAAACTGGCACAAAAGCTGGAGTTAAACGCCCAAACTGGCACAAAAGCTGGTGTTTAACTCCAAGAAAAGTTTCTACACATGAAAGCTTCAATGCTCAGCTCAAGCACACACCAAGTGGGCTCCGGAGGTGGATTTTTACACTAAACACCCTAGCTTACTCATTTTTTGTAACCCTAGGTCACTAGTTTACTATAAAAACTACTTTTAGTGATTCATCTTGTAGCTCATGACACTTTCCTCAGCTCATTATCATGGTGCAGCAAAATTGCCAGTATTCCGGTCTTCCACAGGAAGAACCTACTGAGTTTTTGGCATAATTCTTACAAATTACTGACACAGTACGTGATAAAGAAGTGGATCAGGATGTCTACAGATTATAATTATTGTTTCCATTTGCTGTAAAAGATCAAGCTAAGAGGTGGTAAAATAACCAACCCACAGCAAGCATAAAAACATGGAGACAATTAACAGACAAATTCCTGAATCACTTTTACCCTCCAAAAAGGATGACACAGCTAAGGCTGGACATCCAAGGCTTTAAACAAGAGGATCATGAATCTCTTTATAATGCCTGGGAGAGGTACAGAGGGATGCTAAGAAAATGCCCCTCTGAAATGTTTTCAGAGTGGGTACAGTTAGACATCTTCTACTATGGACTTACAGAAAAAGCTCAAATGTCTCTAGACCACTCAGCTGGTGGATCTATACACATGAGAAAAACAATTGAAGAGGCTTAAGAACTCATAGATACAGTTGCTAGAAATCAACATCTGTACTCAAACAGTGAGTCCTCCATAAAAGAAGAGGCTATGGCAGTAACTACTGATCCTAATCCTCAAGAACAGAATGTTGAACTTAATCAGCAATTACTCCTTATAACAAAACAATTAGCAGAATTCAAAGAGATGCTCCAAGACACTAAAAATGCTAACAAGAATATAGAAGCACAATTGAATCAGACAAGACAGCAGCTATCTAAACAGATAACAGAAGAATGCCAAGCTGTCCAACTAAGGAGCGGGAAGACATTGAATAACTCAGCTCAAAATAGCAAAAAGTCAAGAAAGGAACAAATGACAGGGGATGACCAACCCACTACCCAAGATCCCTCTGAGGACATCAAGAGCCCAGAGAGGAATAACTCTGGCGTTCAAACGCCAGAAAAGGGTGGGAAGCTGGCATTAAACGCCCATCAAGCACCCAATCCTGGCGTTCAAACGCCAATGAGGAATCAGACACCTGCAAGTGCTAATAGTAACCCCTCTAAGAAGGATTTTCCAACCACTTCTGTAGGGAATAAACCTGCAGCAACTAAGGTTGAAGAATATAAAGCCAAGATGCCATATCCTCAGAAGCTCTGCCAAGCAGAACAGGATAAACAATTTGCCCGCTTTGCAGACTATCTCAGGACTCTTGAAATAATGTTCCTGTTTGCAGAGGCACTTGAGCAAATATCCTTTTATGCTAAGTTAAAGAAAGAGATCTTAAGTCATAAGAAGGATTGGAGAGAAACTGAAAGAGCGTTTCTCACTGAAGAATGCAGTGCAGTCATTCTAAAAAGCTTACCAGAGAAGCTTCAAGATCCAGGGAGCTTTATGATACCATGCACAATAGAAGGTGCTTGTACTAAGACAGCTCTATGTGACCTTGGAGCAAGTATGAATCTAATACCTGCATCCACCATCAGAAAGCTTGGCTTGACTGAAGAGGTCAAACCAACCCGGATATGTCTTCAACTTGCTAATGGCTCCATTAAATACCCATCAGGCATAATTGAGGACATGATTGTCAAGGTTAGGCCGTTTGCCTTTCTCACTGACTTTGTAGTGATGGAAATGGAGGAGCATGGTGCACGAAATTGTGATCTCCAGGCTCGAACAAATCCTGGTAATGGCTCCAGAGCTTGGTGCTCTGATCCTAATTCATAATTGTCACAACTTCGATACAACTAACCAGCAAGTGCACTGGGTCGTCCAAGTAATACCTTACGTGAGTAAGGGTCGAATCCCACGGAGATTGTTGGTATGAAGCAAGCTATGGTCACCTTGTAAATCTCAGTCAGGCAGATGTAAAGTGATAATGGTGTTTTCGAATATTATATAATAAAATAGGGATAGAGATACTTATGTAAATCATTGGTAGGAATTTCAGATAAGCAAATGGAGATGCTTTTCGTTCCTCTGAACCTTTGCTTTCCTGCTATCTTCATCCAATCTGTCCTACTCCTTTCCATGGCTGGCTGTATGCAAGGGCATCACCATTGTCAGTGGCTACATCCCCTCCTCTCAGTGAATAATATGCTCATGCACCCTGTCACGGCACGGCTATTCATCGGTCGGTTCTCGATCATGCTGGAATAAGATTCGCATTATTATTATTTTCGGCTGCCATCTCCTCTTCCTGTTAGAAAATTTCTGAAAGGTTATCTCTGGATTGTTGTATTTTAGCTTCTCTTAATTTTCTCTTCAGAGTCCTTTCAAGTTCTGGATCTGCTTCCACAAGAATGCCTTTTTCTCTGTCCCTGCTCATAAGAAAGAGGAGAGAAAAAGAAAAGAAGAGGAATCCTCTATGTCACAGTAAAGAGGATCCTTATTGTTAGTAGAAGAAAAGAAGAAGAAATTCGAACACAGATAGAAGAGGGGGTTCGAATTTGGTGATGATGTGAGGAAGAGATGTTAGTTAATGAATGAATAAATAGAATAGGATGAGAGAGAAGGAGGGAATTTTCGAAAATTATTTTTGAAAAGGAGTTAGTGATTTTTGAAAATTGGTTTTTGAAAATTGTTAGTATTTTATTTTTCTCTTTTTTTTTTCAAAAATTAAAATTTAAAATTTAAAATAATAGTTAATTAAAAAGAAATTTTGAAAAAGGGGGAAGATATTTTCGAAAAATGAGAGAGAGAGAGTTAGTTAGGTGGTTTTGAAAAAGTTAAGAAACAAACAAAAAGTTAGTTAGTTAGTTGAAACAAATTTTGAAAAGATAAGTTAGGAAGTTAGAAAAGATATTTTGAAAAGATATTTTTGAAAAAGATAAGATAAGAAGATATTTTTGAAAAGATATGATTGAAGTTAGTTTTGAAAAAGATTTGATTTTTAAAATATCAATTAATGACTTGATTCATAAGAAATCACAAGATATGATTCTAGAACTTCAAGTTTGAATCTTTCTTAACAAGAAAGTAACAAACTTCAAATTTTTGGATTAAAACATTAATTGATTATGTTATTTTCGAAAATTTGGTATAAAAATAAGAAAAAGATTTTTGAAAAATATTTTTTGAATTTTCGAAAATAACTAAGAATTTTGAAAAAGATTTGATTTTTGAAAAAGATTTTGAAAAAAATAAGATTTTCAAATTGAAAATTTGATTTGACTCATGAGAAACAATTTGATTTTTAAAAATTTTTGAAAAAGTCAACTCAATTTTCAAATTTGATGAGAGAAAAAGGGAAAGATATTTTTTATTTTTTTTATTATTTTTTATTATTATTTTTTTTTTTTTGAATTTTTATGATGAGAGACAAAAACACTAAAATGATGCAGTGCATGAAATTTTTAGATCAAAACATGTGATGCATGCAAGAATGCTATGAATGTCAAGATGAACACCAAGAACACTATGAATGTCAAGATTAACATCATAGACATATTTTTGAAAAATTTTTAATGCAAAGAAAACATGCAAGACACCAAACTTAGAATTCTTTAATGCTTAGACACTAAGAATTCAAGAATGCATATGATAAACATGAAAAGACACAAAACAAAAAATCATTAAGATCAAACAAGAAGACTCACCAAGAACAACTTGAAGATCATGAAGAACACTATGAATGCATGATATTTTCGAAAAAAATGCAAGATGCATATGCAAGTGACACCAAACTTATAACATGACTCAAGACTCAAACAAGAAACACAAAAATATTTTTGAATTTTATGATTTTCTAATTTTTTTTTTTTTGGATTTTTATTTTATATTTTTCGAAAAATTATTTAGAAAAAGGAAAAATAAGGATTCCAAAATTTTTAATATGAATTCCAGGAATCTTGCCATGTTAGTCTTAAAGCTCCAATCAAAGGGTCTGGCATGGCTTAACAGCCAGCCAAGCTTTAACATATAATTACATGGGCTGGAGTGATTAGTTGAATACCAATCCCAAAGTAGTTTGGGTATGGCTTTACAGCCAGATATGATTCAACATATTTCATGAAACACTAGAATTCATTCTTAAAAATTTTGAAGCCATAGAATAATTTATTTTTGAAAACATTTTTTTTTCTTTTTTTATTTTCGAAAACAAAGAAGAATTTTTGAAAGATTTTTGAAAAATTTTTTGAAAACAAAACAAAAAGAAAATTACCTAATCTGAGCAACAAGATGAACCGTCAGTTGTCCAAACTCAAACAATCCCCGGCAACGGCAGTCATCTATTCTTGGCCAAAGTATGGACTATTATATATTGCTGGAAAGCCCTGGATGTCTACTTTTCAACGCAATTGGAAGCGTGCCATTTCGAGTTCTGTAGCTCCAGAAAATCCACTTTGAGTGCAGGGAGGTCAGAATCCAACAACATCAGCAGTCCTTTTTCAACCTCTGAATCTGATTTCTGCTCAAGTCCCTCAATTTCAGCCAGAAAATACCTGAAATCACAGAAAAACACACAAACTCATAGTAAAGTCCAGAAATGTGAATTTAACACAAAATCTATTAAAAACATCCCTAAAAGTAACTAGATCCTACTAAAAACATACTAAAAACAATGTCAAAAAGCGTATAAATTATCCGCTCATCAGAGCACAAGAGTGCAACTCTGATTCTAGGAAGACCTTTCCTAGCAACTGGACGAACTCTCATTGATGACCAAAAACGGGAAGTGACCCTGAGAGTCAATGAGGATGAGTTCAAGTTAAATGTTGTCAAAGCTATGCAGCATCCAGACACGTCAAATGACTGCATGAGCGTTGATATTATTGACTCCCTGGTAGAAGAGGCCAATATGACTGAAAGTCTTGAATCAGAGCAAGAGGACATCTTTAAAGATGTTCAACCTGATCTGGAGGAATCAGAGGAAATAAAAGAACCTCTGAAAATCTCTCAGGAAGAGGAGAAACCTCCTAAATCCGAGCTCAAACCATAACCACCATCCCTGAAATATGCATTTCTGGGAGAGGGTGACACTTTCCAGTGATCATAAGCTCTGCTTTAAATCCACAGGAAGAGAAAGCACTAATTCAAGTGCTAAGGACACACAAGACAGCTCTTGGGTGGTCCATAAGTGACCTTAAGAGCATTAGCCCAGTAAGATGCATGCACAAGATCCTATTGGAGGATGATGCTAAGCCAGTGGTTCAACCACAGAGGCGGCTAAATCCAGCCATGAAGGAAGTAGTGCAGAAAGAGGTCACTAAGTTACTAGAGGCTGGGATTATTTATCCTATTTTTGATAGCCCCTGGGTGAGCCCTGTCCACGTTGTCCCCAAGAAGGGAGGCATGACAGTGGTTCATAATGAAAAGAATGAACTGGTTCCTACAAGAAGAGTTACAGGGTGGCGTATGTGTATTGACTACAGAAGGCTCAATACAGCCACTCAAAAGGATCACTTTCCCTTACCATTCATAGACCAGATGCTAGAGAGACTAGCAGGTCATGAATATTACTGCTTTTTGGATGGCTATTTAGGTTACAACCAAATTGTAGTGGATCCTCAGGACTAAGAGAAAACAGCATTCACATGTCCTTCTAGAGTATTTGCCTATAGAAGGATGCCTTTTTGGTCTGTGCAATGCACCTGCGACCTTTCAGAGATGCATGCTCTCTATTTTCTCTGATATGGTGGAAAAATTTCTGGAAGTCTTCATGGATGACTTTTCAGTATTTGGAGACTCATTCAGCTCCTGTCTTGACTATTTAGCACTTGTTCTGAAAAGATGCCAAGAGACCAACCTAGTTTTAAACTGGGAAAAATGTCACTTCATGGTGACTGAAGGAATTGTCCTTGGGCACAAAATTTCAAACAAGGGAATAGAGGTGGATCAAGCTAAAGTGGAAGTAATTGGAAAATTACCACCACCTGCCAATGTAAAGGCAATCAGAAGCTTTCTAGGACATGCAGGATTCTATAGGAGGTTCATAAAGTATTTTTCAAAAATTGCAAAACCTCTAAGCAACCTGCTAGCTGCTAACACGCCATTTGTGTTTGACACAGAGTGTCTGCAGGCGTTTGAAACCCTGAAAGCCAAGCTGGTCACAGCACCAATCATTTCTGCACCTGACTGGACATTACCATTCGAACTAATGTGTGATGCCAGTGACCATGCCATTGGTGCAGTGTTAGAACAGAGGCATAACAAGCTTTTGCACGTCATTTACTATGCTAGTCGTATTTTAAATGATGCACAGAAGAATTACACAACCACAGAAAAAGAGTTACTTGCAGTGGTTTATGCCATTGACAAGTTTAGATCCTATTTAGTAGGTTCAAAAGTGATTGTGTATACTGACCATGCTGCTCTTAAATATTTACTCACAAAGCAAGATTCAAAAACCAGGCTCATAAGATGGGTGTTGCTTCTGCAAGAGTTTGATATAGAAATAAGAGACAGAAAAGGGACAGAGAACCAGGTAGCTGATCACCTGTCCCGGATAGAACCAGTAGCAGGGGCGTCCCTCCCTCCTACTGAGATCTTTGAAACATTTCCGGATGAGCAACTCTTCGCCATTCAGGAAGCACCATGGTTTGCAGACAGGAAAAAGAAGAAGCATGAAAGGCTTCTCCCAATACAGAGTCAAATAAAACCCCCACATTCAAACTCTAAGTTTGGTGTTGGAAGGCCACAACCAAACTCTAAGTTTGGTGTTAAGAGGCCATCATCATGCTCTGGGTATCTGTGAGGCTCCATGAGAGCCCACTGTCAAGCTACTGACATTAAAGAAGCGCTTGTTGGGAGGCAACCCAATTTTACTTATCTATGCTAATTTCTATTTTCAATTGTTATTTTATGTTTTCTGTAGGTTGATGATCATGTGAAGTCACAAAAACAATTGAAAAAGCAAAAACAAACTGAAAAACAGAATGAAAAAATAGCACACCCTGGAGGAGAAGCCTACTGGCGTTTAAACGCCAGTAAAGGCAGCAGAATGGGCGTTAAATGCCCAGTCTGGTGCCCATTTCTGACGTTTAACGCCAGAAAAGGGCAAGAAGCTGGCGTTAAACACCAGAAATGGGTAGCAACCTGGCGTTTAACGCCAGGATTGGCAGCAAAGGGTGTTTTGCAAGCCTAATTGGTGCAGGGATGGGAAATCCTTGACACCTCAGGATCTGTGGACCCCACAGGATCCCCACCAACTTCAACTCACTCTCTCACTTCTTCACACCTTTTCATAATACTCTTCCCCAAATAACCTCCACCAATCACCTCCATCACTCCTTCCTTTTCCACATCATAACCACCTAAAACCCCCCTTGGCCGAATAATTCACACACCTCCATCTCATCCATCTCTTCTTCTTCTCCTCCTTTCTTTATTCTTTTGCTCGAGGACGAGTAAACCTTTTAAGTTTGGTGTGGAAAAGCTCAGCTTTTTTTTGTTTTTCCATAACCATTTATGGAACCTAAGGCCGGAGTAACCTCTAGAAAGAGGAAGGGAAAGGCAATTGCTTCCACCTTCAAGTCATGAGAGATGGAGAGATTCATCTCAAAGGTCCATCAAGATCACTTCTATGAAGTTGTGACCAAGACTCCTCATTGAAGAGGACAAGCCCATTACTAAGAAAAGGATGGAACAAACAAGAGAGCCCACTCATGGACCTCAACAAGAGCATGAGGAAAATCATCATCATGAAATCCCTGAGATGCCTCAAGGGATGCATTTTCCTCTACAAAACTATCGGGAGCAAATTAACACCTCCCTAGGAGAATTAAGTTCCAATAGGGAACAACTAAGGGTGGAGCACCAAGAGCATTCCATCCTCCTTCATAAAATTAGAGAAGATCAAAGAGTCATGAGAGAGGAGCAACAAAGGCAAGGAAGAGACATTGAGGAGCTCAAGCACTCCATAAGATCTTCAAGAGGAAGAACTAGCCGCCATCACTAAGGTGGACCCGTTCTTTAATCTCCTTGTTCTTTATCTTCTGTTTTTCGAATTTTTATGCTTTATGTTTATCTATGTTTGTGTCTTTATTACATGATCACTAGTGTCTTAGTGTCTATGCCTTAAAGCT
>NC_029785.2:84083201-84086221 GCF_000816755.2 Arachis ipaensis
ATGTTAAAATTGTTGGCTCTTGAAAGAATGAAAGGAAAAGGAGAAACGTTATTTGATAATTTGAAAAATCATAAAATTGATTCTTGAAGCAAGAAAAAGCAGTGAAAAGCTTGCAAAAAAAAAAAGAGAGAAAGCGAAAAAAAAAGAAAGAAAGAAAAAGAAAAAGCAAGCAGAAAAAGCCAATAGCCCTTTAAACCAAAAGGCAAGGGTGAAATAAAAAAGGATCCAAGGCTTTGAGCATCAGTGGATAGGAGGGCCTACAGGAAATAAAATCCTGGCCTAAGCGACTGAACCAAGCTGTCCCTAACCATGTGCTTGTGGTGTGAAGGTATCAAGTAAAAACTTGAGACTGAGCGGTTAAAGTCGTGGTCCAAAAGCAAAAAGAGTGTGCTTAAGAGCTCTGGACACCTCTAATTGGGGACTCTAGCAAAGCTGAGTCACAATCTGAAAAGGTTCACCCAGTTATGTGTCTGTGGCATTTATGTATCCAGTGGTAATACTGGAAAACAAACTGCTTAGGGCCACAACCAAGACTCATAAAGTAGCTGTGTTCAAGAATCAACATACTTAACTAGGAGAATCAATAACACTATCTGGATTCTGAGTTCCTATAGATGCCAATCATTCTGAACTTCAAGGAATAAAGTGAGATGCCAAAACTGTTCAGAAGCAAAAAGCTAAAAGCCCCGCTCATCTAATTAATACTGATCATCATAGATGTTTTTGGAATTCATTGTATATTATCTTCTTTTTATCCTATTTGATTTTCAATTACTTGGGGACAAGCAACAATTTAAGTTTGGTGTTGTGATGAGCAGATAATTTATACGCTTTTTGGCATTGTTTTTAGTATGTTTTTAGTATATTTTAATTATTTTTTATTATATTTTTATTATTTTTTTTTAAATTCACTTTTTTGGACTTTACTATGAGTTTGTGTATTTTTCTGTGATTTTAGGTATTTTCTGGCTGAAATTGAGGGACCTGAGCAAAAATCTGATTCAGAGGCTGAAAAAGGACTGCAGATGTTGTTGGATTCTGACTTCTCTGCACTTAAAGTGGATTTTCTGGAGCTACAGAAGCCCAATTGGCACGCTCTCAATTAAGTTGGAAAGTAGACATCCTGGGCTTTCCAGCAATATATAATAGTCCATACTTTTCCCGAGATTTGATAGCCCAAACAGGCATTCCAAGTCAGCTCAAGAATTCTGGTGTTTAACGCCGGAACTGGCATAAAAACTGGAGTTAAATGCCCAAACTGGCACAAAAGCTGGCGTTTAACTCCAAAAAAAGTCTCTACACATGAAAGCTTCAATGCTCAGCCCAAGCACAACCAAGTGGGGCCCGGAAGTGGATTTTTACACTAAACACCCTAGCTTACTCATTTTCTGTAACCCTAGGTCACCAGTTTACTATAAAAACTACTTTTAGTGATTCATCTTGTACCTCATGACACTTTACACATTTCTTATTGTATTTTCTACCGCATGAGTCTCTAAACCCCATTGTTAGGGGTGAGGAGCTCTGCTGTTCTTCATGAATTAATGCAATTACTACTGTTTTTCATTCTATCACGCTTGCTTCTATTCTAAGATATTCATTCGCACTTCAACCTGATGAATGTGATGATCCGTAACACTCATCATCATTCTCACCCATGAATGCGTGCCTGACAACCACCTCCGTTCTACCTTAGATTGAATGCATATCTCTTAGCCTCATCATTCAGATCAGAGTCTTCGTGGTATAAGCTAGAATTTTTGGCGGCCATTCTTGAGATCCGGAACGTCTAAACCTTGTCTGTGGTATTCTGAGTAGGATCTGGGAAGGGATGACTGTGACGAGCTTCAAACTCGCGAGTGTTGGGCGTAGTGACAGACGCAAAAGGATCAATAGATCCTATTCCGACATGATCGAGAACCGACAGATGATTAGCCGTGCGGTGACAGCGCATTTGGAATGTTTTCACTGAGAGGACGGGAAGTAGCCATTGACAACGGTGATGCCCAACATAAAGCTTGCCATGGAAGGAGCCTTGCGTGCATGAAGAAGAAGATAGTAGGAAAGTAGAGATTCAGAAGACAAAGCATCTCCAAAACCTCAACCTGTTCTTTATTACTGCATAACAAGTATTTATTTCATGTTCTTTTACTTTTTACAATTAAATCTGAGAATTATTGATATCCTGACTAAGAGTTACAAGATAACCATAGCTTGCTTCATGCCGACAATCTCCGTGGGATCGACCCTTACTCACGTAAGGTATTACTTGGACGACCCAGTGCACTTGCTGGTTAGTTGTGCGGAGTTGCAAAAGTGTGATTGTAATTTTGTGCACCAGTCGTACAGGTCGATGTCAGCTAAGAAGAGGCATAAGTACGATCTCAAAAGAGAACAAGCCAAAAGGTTGGGAAACAACTTAAGGCTCAAATGTGCTTAGCTAAAAGGGATACAACTCCGCTCAAAGAAGGCACAATCTAAAACAGGGCTATGAAAGTCATCTGAGACTAAAAAAGGTTCTATATAAAGAACACTAAAAAGTCATCGGACAAGTCACTAAAAGCCCGAATATCAAGCTGCTTGGATAACTTCGCCAAAGCAGAGGGTTGTCGACACAAACTTAAAGTAAGGCGTGATCCAGAAGGCAAGGGTAGAAAACCCACACTACCACTCAAAAGAGGTCGGACTAGGAAGTACTAAACCTCTAGACAATCTGCAAGGATTGCAAAGCAATGAAGAAACAAGCCAAACAAATGCTTGAGCATGACTCCCTCAAAGGGAAAGAAGCTAAGAAGCACGACCTCACAAGGAAGATCGAAGCTCAAGCAGTGGCATTGTTCATACATCAGTTCGAGCTATAAAGGACCGGGTTGGCCGACCTCTTAGAAGGTTGGCCCATGACCGACTGATGAGCGGATAATTTATACGCTTTTTGGCATTATTTTTACATAGTTTTTAGTATGATTCAATTAGTTTTTAATATATTTTTATTAGTTTTTAAATAAAAATAACATTTCTAA
>NC_029785.2:84086491-84093444 GCF_000816755.2 Arachis ipaensis
CTATGATTTCAGGTAATTTCTGGCTGAAATTGAGGGACTTGAGCAAAAATCAGATTCAGAGGCTGAAGAAGGACTGCAGATGTTGTTGGATTCTGACCTCCCTGCAGTCAAAGTAGATTTTCTGGAGCTATAAGAGTCCAAATGGCGCGCTCTCAATTGCATTCGAAATTAGACATCCAGGGCTTTCCAGCAATAGATAATAGTTCATACTTTGCCCGAGTTTAGACGACGCAAACTGGCGTTCAATGCCAACTTTCTGCCCTATTCTGGAGTTAAACGCTAGAAACAGGTTGCAAAGCAGAGTTAAACGCCAGAAACAGGTTACAAACTGGCGTTTAACTCCAAGGAAGACCTCTAAATGTGAAAGCTTCAATGCTCAGCCCAAGCACACACCAAGTGGGTCCGGAAGTGGATTTCTACATCATTTACTTATCTCTGTAAACCCTAGTAACTAGTTTAGTATAAATAGAACTTTTTACTATTGTTTTTACATCTTGGAATCTTGGAAGACCTTTGATCATCTTTAGATAATTTTGTACACGTTTAGAGGGCTGGCCATTCGGCCATGCCTGGACCTTGCTCTTATGTATTTTCAACGGTAGAGTTTCTACATACCATAGATTAAGGTGTGGAACTCTGCTGTTCCTCATGAATTAATGCAAAATACTATTGTTTTTCTATTCAACTCAAGCCTATTTCTTCTCTAAGATATTCATTCGCACACAAGAACATGATGAATATGATGATTATGTGACGCTCATCACCATTCTCACTTTTGAACGCGTGCCTGACAAACACTTCCGTTCTACATGAAAGCAAGCTTGAATGCATATCTCTTAGCCTCCTGATCGTGAGATCAGAGTCTTCGTGGTATAGGCTAGAAGTATTGGTGGCCATTCTTGAGATCCGGAAAGTCTAAACCTTGTCTGCGGTATTCCGAGTAGGATCTGGGAAGGGATGGCTGTGACGAGCTTCAAACTCGCGAGTGCTGGGCGTACTGACAGACGTAAAAGGATTACTGAATCCTATTCCAGTATGATCGAGAACTGACAGATGATTAGCCGTGCGGTGACAGCGCATTTTGGACCATTTTCACTGAGAGGACGGGATGTAGCCATTGACAACGGTGATGCCCAACATACAGCTTGCCATGGAAAGGAGTAGGAATGATTGGATGAAAGCAGTAGGAAAGCAGAGATTCAGAAGGAACTAAGCATCTCCATATGCTTATCTGAAATTCTCACCAATGAATTACATAAGTATCTCTATCTTTATTTTATGTTTTATTTATCTTTTAATTATTAAAACTCTATAACCATTTGAATCTGCCTGACTGAGATTTACAAGGTGACCATAGCTTGCTTCAAGCTGACAATCTCCGTGGGATCGACCCTTACTCACGTAAGGTTTATTACTTAGACGACCCAGTGCACTTGCTGGTTAGTTGTGCGAAGTTGTGACAAAGAACTAAGATTATGAGCGTGCGTATTAAGTCTTTAGCGCCGTTACCAAGGAATGAACGATCACGATTTCGTGCACCAAGTTTTTGGCGCCGTTGCCGGCGATTGTTCGAGTTTGGACAACTGACGGTTCATCTTGTTGCTCAGATTAGGTAATTTTATATTATTTTTAATCTTTTTATTTCTTATTTCCGAAAAATACAAAAAAAAATTTTTCTTTTTCGCTTTTCCGAAAATAATTTTCGAAAAAACAAAAAAATTAATAAAATCATAAAAACCAAAAAATATTTTGTGTTTCTTGTTTGAGTCTAGTGTCAATTCTTAAGTTTGGTGTCAATTGCATGCTTTTATAATTTTCTTTAATTTTTGAAAATTCATCGTATGTTCTTCATGATCTTCAAGTTGTTCTTGATGATCTTCTTTGTTTGATCTTTGCATTTTCATATTGTGTCTTTTCTTGTTTTTCATATGCATTTTCAAATTGTTAGTGTCTTAACATTAAAAATTTTTATGTTTGGTGTCTTGCATGTTTTTCTTTTCTTAAAAATTTTCAAAAATAAGTTCTTAGTGTTCATCTTGATATTCAAAGTGTTCTTGCATGCATTGTGTGTTTTGATCCAAAATTTTCATGCATTGAGTCTTTTTGATGTTTTTCTCTCTCATCATTAAAATTCAAAAATAAAAAAAATATCTTTCCCTTTTTCTTCTCATAAAATTCGAAAATTTGAGTTGAGTTTTTCAAAAATTTTTAAAATTTAGTTGTTTCTTATGAGTCAAATCAAATTTTCAATTTAAAAATTCTATCTTTTTCAAATGTTTTTCAAAAATCAAATCTATTTCATTTTTTCTTTCATAATTTTGAAATTTTCAAAATTTATTTTCAAAATCTTTTTCTTATTTCTATTTCATATTTTCAAAATTAATGCTAACAATTAATGTGATTGATTCAAAAATTTTAAGTTTGTTACTTGCCTAGTAAGAAAGGTTCAATCTTTAAATTTTAAAATCATATCTTTTTGTTTCTTGTTAGTCAAGTAATGAACTTTAATTTTTAAAATCAAATCTTTTTAAATTTCTTTTTCAAATCTTTTTCAAAACAAATTTCAATCACATCTTTTTCAAAATCAATTTCAAAATCTTTTCTAACTTCTTATCTAACTTCTTATCTTTTCAAAATTGATTTTCAAATCTTTTTTTCAATTAATCTTATCTTGTTTGATTCTTATCTTTTTCAAAACTACCTAACTAATTCTCTCTCTCTAATTTTCGAAAATCACTAACCACTTTTTCAAAATTCCTTTTTAATTAACTAATTGTTTTAAATTTTAATTTAATTTCATTTCATTTTTCTTCTTAAAATTTTTGAATTTTAACTTTAATTTTAAATTAAAAACAAAAATATTTTTATTTTATTTTATTTAATTTTCGTATTCTTCCCTCTCTCATCTCCTTCTAATTATTTATTTATTTACTAACACTTCTCTTCTACTCAACAATTCGAACCAACTCTTCTCCTCTGTGTTCGAATTCTTATCTTTTCTTTCTTCCATCCTTCTCTTCTTATACTCATATAAGGAATCTCTATACTGTGACATAGAGGATTCCATATTTTCTTTTCTGTTCTCTTCTTTTTCATATGAGCAGGAACAGGGATAAGAACATTCTTGTTGAAGCTGATCCTGAACCAGAAAGGACTCTGAAGAGGAAGCTAAGGGAAGCTAAAGCACAACTCTCTGGAGAAAATCTGACAGAAATTTTCGAAAAAGAAGGAGACATGGCCGAAAATAATAATAATGGTGGAGATGCAAGGAAGATGCTTGGTGACTTTACTGCACCAAATTCCAACTTGCATGGAAGAAGCATCTCAATCCCTGCCATTAGAGCAAACAATTTTGAGCTAAAGCCTCAATTAGTTTCTCTAATGCAACAGAATTGCAAGTTTCATGGACTTTGATAAACCCATATTTCATGAGTTCTTTTGTGCCTAATTTGAGTGATTTATACAATTCCTCACCTACTTATTCACATTAATTGCATGGTTTTACTTTCCCCTCTTTATTATGTGATGTAAATGAAAAACATGTTTCCTAAGCTTTAAAAAATTAATTATTTTAATTACCT
The DNA here is from genome assembly GCF_000816755.2 of Arachis ipaensis. Lineage (NCBI taxonomy): Eukaryota > Viridiplantae > Streptophyta > Magnoliopsida > Fabales > Fabaceae > Arachis > Arachis ipaensis. The sequence continues at coordinate 84,090,073 of NC_029785.2, forward strand.
TTATTTCCATTCGATGCTGTGATTAGTGTGTTGAGTAGTTTCAGATTTTCTAAGGCAGAATGACTTAAAGGATGGAAAAGGAAACATACAAAAACAGAAGGAGAAGGCAAAACGGAGCTTTGAAGGAAACTGGTATTCACGCGATCGCATGGACGACGCGATCGCGTGCCAAGCACGAATCAGCAGCGACGTGGCCGCATGACTGACGCGACCGCGCGCCTTAAGCAGAGCGCATATGACGCGGTCGCATGACTGACGCGACCGCGTGGCAAGGAAAAGCTCCAAATGACGTGACCGCATGACCCACGCGGACGCCTGACAGATGCCACGCACCAGAAATTGCAGAAAACGCTAATAGCAATTTCTGAAGCCCTTTTTGGCCCAGATCCAAGTACAGACAGCATAGACCAGAGGTTATAAAGTGTGGGAATGCACCCATTCAAGGAGAGCTCGCATATTTTACTACTCAATGATTTAGATTTAGTTGAGAGGGAGATCTTCTCTCTCTCTTTTAGGATTTAGGATTTCTTCTTGTTTTAAGAGTAACTCTGGATTCCAGGTTTAATTTTCTTTTATTTTAGTTTTACTTTTATTTATTTATTCCAACTTTTGAATTGATTATTATAATTTGATTTATGAATTATTCCATGTCACAGATTGTTCTTTGAATTAATGATAATTGAGGTATTTTCAGTTTATGATTGTTCTCTTTGATTTAAGTTACCATTGCTTCCCATCTAAGGATATTTTTATTATTTCAGCAATTTTACTTTTCCCCTTTTGGTCCTGGTTAAGAATTCAGTAACTCAACAGTTATTAAACTCAACATAATTGATAATCGTTATCTTGCTAATTGAGCTGGACTTAAGTAATCCCAACCTTTTCTTAGGAAATAAATAGGATTCAAAGGCCAGATTAATTAGTCCCTTGACTTTCCTTTGCTCTAGTACAGGTTGATCAAGTGGAGTTTAGATTCAACTTTCATCATAGTTGGGAGAGATAACTACGTTGAACCTCTAATTTCTCTTACCTTGCCAAAAGTCTGCTACAGTATTTATTTCTTCTAATTGCCATTTACTTTACTTGTCATTCAAATTACTTGCTTTTCATCTTCTAAACCCCGATTACAACCTTTATAGCCAATAATAAGAACATACTTCCTCGCAATTCCTTGAGAAGACGACCCGAGGTTTGAATACTCGGTTAACAATTTCTAAAAGGGGTTTGTTACTTGTGACACCCAAAACGTTTGTACGAAGGGATTTCTGTCGGTTTAGAGACTATATCTACGACGCGACTGTTTTTCATGACATTCTTTACTGGCAAAAATCCTAACGTCAAAATGGCGCCGTTGCCGGGGAACTGCTAACGTGTGCCTTATTATTGGTTATTGTAAATATTTTTCTTTTGCTTGTTTATTTATTTTTGCTTTTCCTTTTTATCTTTATTTGCTACTATGAACTCTCACCCCTCTCGCTTTGAGTTTGGTTCTAATATTGTTAAAAAGAATGAAAGCTATAACAGGAACATGTGTCATGTCTAAGTCCAGCAACCCGAGAAGTAGAGGATCGCCTAAAGGAAACAGTAAGAAAATTTCACACAACCATTCAACAACTGGAGCAAGTGATAATTCAATGGGCTTCTAGGCGCTTAAATACACAAGGATCAGCCACAGCTCCATGTGGACAGCCCAATGAAGAGCGTAGCATGAAGGAGATACCAGAAATTCCAGTGGACAAGACAGAGCATGAATTTGTACTAGAACAGTTAGAAGAAGCTGTCATTGTTCAAGAAGAAGAGTTGGTTGAAGACCTAGGAGATGCTGAACTTCCATGGGAATCCAGAATTGAGGAAAACTCCGCCCAGGATGCTACAGTTGATGCTAAGGAAGATATTTCTCCAAGGCAAATCGTTTATGAAGAATCAGACGGAATAATCCAAGAAGCAAAATCCCTTAATGATGATAGTCACAAGTCTAGCTCTCTTGGTGATGAGCTTGCATCCGCAAGTGAATTCTCTGAGATCGAAGAATCTTCCCTAAGTGAATATGAAGATGATGCAGAGGTAGATTTCTCTCAACCTCCAATCTATGACTCAAGTGATGAGGAAGACACAGAAGACTTTGACCAGGACACATATACAATTGAAGATCTTTGCAAAGAAGTGGAGGAATTCATAGAAGAGCACAAGGAAACGGAACTTGCAGAACCACCAAAAACACCTATCCCAAGGCCATTACCACCTAATACAAGCTTCAAGTGAGAACAATCCTTAACTTATAACTTTACTTATTCGCTTGAATATGGTTTGCTTGAAACAGATGGCCAGCTTAGAGCTCTCTGCGGCTTTAAGAGTAAGAGGGAAATGGCTCGTACTCAGAGCTGGTGCACAAGGTTCAATATGGTTCCACGCTTCACCTCGAAGTACACGGATTCGTATCATGCTAAATTGCATGGATCACGGAGAACGTTTGGTCACCACGGTGATATTCTACTTTTTAAACCGCCCGGATGGAAACATGTAGATCAAGCCGGAGGCGGATTTAAAAGCAAGGCTTGGAATCCTGGACGCTATCCTAACATTCGTAGTCCCGGGAGCCTGAAAATCTGTTTGGAGCTGCTCAGAAGCTTCACATGCCTAGATTGGGACCCCGGAGGCTATTGGCATTCCAAGCACTGGTGGAGATTTTTAGATGAATTTAAACATAAGCCGCCATAACAGGATACTCCTCCAATGTCCAACTTAAGGACTTTAACTAAAAGTGCTAGGTGGGAGACAATCCACCATGGTATGGTCGTTTCTTTTTCAATTTATTTCTTGTTAATTGCTGTCATTTTTCCTTTTTCATTTTAATTTATTAAACCTGGAATCATGCATAGCATTCATGTCAACGATTGCATTCTGCATTTTTCATGCATAAAAAAAAAGGGGTGCACGACGCGATCGCACGCTCCATGCGATCGCGTCATACTGCGAAAAATACTACCCGCGCGACCGCGTGACCCACGCGGCCGCGTGATATATATATCGGCATAAGGATCCAACGAACAGAAAGTTAGGCTGGAATCGTGCGGCCCTTGTGCGTTTCGCACAAATTGGCCCACGCGATCGCATGACCCATGCGATCGCGTCACTTGTACAAATACCAATCCCACGCGACCGCGTGAGCGACGCGATCGCGTCGCATGGATTGCACATCACCCCAAAAGGAGACAGAGAGTTGCGCTAAAATGGCGCTGGAGTCGTGCGTTTAGCACCAATTCCAGCGACGCGATCGTGCGACCCACGCGATTGCGTCACCCCTCTTTCCCCCCTCTCATGCGATCGTGCGAACCACGCGATCGCGTCACTCCCATTTTCACCCCAACCACG
>NC_029785.2:84094529-84121496 GCF_000816755.2 Arachis ipaensis
AGCCACCTTCTTCCCCGTTCCACCCCTTTTTCCATTCATCATTTTTCTGTAATTTTTTCCGTTTCTGTTCATCATTAGGATAGATAGATACGTATGCTGTAGTGGAATTTTTTGGTTGTTAGGTAGCTTAGGCTGTGGTTAGTGGATCTAGGTCTGTTTACTTGCACTGTTCTTGTTTCTGTTTTATCATAACTGCAATTCTGTTATTCCTGTTCATATGCTGCGATTTCTTGCATTTGCTGCTTGTTACTCTGAATTTTCCTATTTCTATTAATTATAGGTAACTACAGCAAGTTTTTAATTCATATGAACTGCTATGATTGCTGTTTATTTTCCGGGACAATCCGATTTTAGCCGGAATGCTGCCCAAATTTTTTCGAAAATTGTTTTCATTCATGTTTTGGTTTGGCATTTCTGAACTCTGTTTTACTCTGCTTTAGCCAAACCATTTCATGAATGCTATGGCAAACTTTCTTATCCTCTTTGATTTCCTGGTTCATAAACTGCATTTGTGATTTACTGATTCCAATTTTTGCTTTCTTTATTTCTATTTGAATCAGCATCACCCTGTTTTCCTTGTTCGATTATGAGTAATTCTATTCTTACCTGTGAATCCTTGTTATATGGAATTTTTCTATGCCACTTACTTTAACCCGCACTTTACTAACTCCCTAATTTTAATTTCCTAACTTCTTTTTCAAATTCTAACCATACTAACCCTTTTGATCTTTTTTCTGATTATTTTCACTTTCCTCTAACTTTCTAACCATGGCATATTGATTATTTTTTTCCATCTAACATACATTCATCATATTTCTTATACTCATTTTCCTTATTTTATTTCTCTTTTGCCGCTTTGAGTTTCCTTTGTTTAATTGCCTATTTGCTTTACTGTTTTTATCATATCCTGGTTTTCTATTTTTCAGGATGTCTGCCTCATAGAGGAAAGGCAAAGGCAAGGCTACTGGCAAGCGAAAGAGAGGAAATTCCTCCCAGTCCATCATTGCTCTAATGCACGATTCTTCATGGCGGGAGAAGAACTTCACACAGCAGGAGAAAGCTGACCAGCTGCTCCCTGCAAATGATCCTATCAAATTTGCAAACCGGTACTGTGAACTGAAGTACCTGACTTTTGCAAACTCCAGAAATTTATACCTGGAACAAACTCTGAAGATTCTAGCAGCCCTCCAGCAGTACACCACTGAGCAAATCAAGCAAAGGGGCTGGTTCTTTCTGGAGAGAACACTGACAGAGGTCAATTCCTCTTAGGTACGGGAATTCTACTGCAACTACTATCTCACTACCCTAGATGCAGTGCACCTGAGAGTAAAACAAATTTTGGTCACTGAAGAGGCCTTAGAGGACATTCTTCGGCTCCCAGCCAAGTCCGATCAGCCTTATGGTTATTCAAAGGCTGAGAAGGACATGCGTCAGATGCAGTTTGATTGGGATGCCGTAAAGGCACGGATAGCTCTCGACCCGATAGTTCCTTGGGCGATGGGTTAGGATACTACCATGCCTAGAGGGATCAAGAGAGCATACTTAAACGATGAGGCTCGGTTATGGCATCAGATCTTGAGTAATTATGTGATGCCGAGTACTCACGAGACGGAGATCCCGGCTGCTATGATCACTCTCCTTTGGTGTGTACTGGAGGGTAAGGACCTTTATCTGCCACGTTTCATTCGGCACTATATGGCCAGGGTCCACGTCCGAGGCACCCTCCCTTTTCCATATCTGGTTACACAGCTTGGCCGTCGAGCTGACGTGCCATGGGAGGATGCCGATGAGAGACCACCAGCGGCGGATTACAGGAAGATCATTCCGCACAGCCGGAACTTCTTAGCCTTGGGCCACATACCACTACCATTTACTACTACTGATGAGTCGGCCCCACCGTCTGCTGGACCCTCTTCCTCCACTGCTGCACCACCTACCACTGCACCTCCACTTGCCACAGAGCCTGTCTATCATCTGGTGCACCGCTTGTTCCGACAACTTGACCAGATGGAGCGTCGCAACAAGCGGCGCTATGAGCACCTGAAGCTGATGATACGATCCGGTGACATCCCCTCCGAGCCCGACACACAATCCGAGGCATCTGAGGAGGAGGCGGATGCGCCTGAGGCAGAGACCCATCCCCAGGAGGCAGCACCAGCCACACCACAGGCAGCGGTCCCACATCAGATTGAGGCTGCGGATCTTGAGATCCCGATCCAGTCAGCACCGCCTCCACAGCAGCCAGACCCTCAGCCCACCACCACCACTGAGACTCCAGCTACCATCCCTCCCAATGATGACACTCCTTCACACCCGGCTTGATTGAGCATCAGGGACGATGCTTCCTTTTAAGTGTGGGGAGGTCGCCATCTCTGGCGTTTATTTTGGTGAACCACTACATACTTTTTCTCTTATTTTGGATATTTTTTCTGTATTTTTCTTTTTATTGCTATTTTCTGAGTACTTATACATTGCTTCTATGTATTTTTACTCTATTTTCTACATTTTGCATCTTTAGCTCATATTTTAGCCATTTAGTTTATTTTAGTTATTTAGTTTAGTTTGCAATTCTGATTTATTAGTGGATTAATTAGTATAGTTTACCCTTTTTAGCATAAGATAGTATAGTTTAAATAGGAAAAATATAAAAAGGAAGTAAGCTAGGAAATTGAACATATTAGATTTAAATCCACAAACCTTATATATAGCATTACATGATGTAGTTAAGCTGAAAACATTTCATCAAGGAGGAACATTAAAACTTTAAAAGCTACCCTAAATAATTTTTTTATGAGAATAATGGGAATTTTTAACTAAACCTGCATACAATATATAAATGATATATGATGTTTGAGTTAGAGAACACACAGCCTCTGAGTCTTGAGCTTAAATTGTATGGTTGCATTCAAACCATAATTTCATTTCTGTGTGTTTCGTTTCTTTTTATTCTGATGTTCTTTCCTTTGCTTTAATCTATATGTCCAATTATAGAATATAGAATGTAGACACATACCAAGAGAATGATTGAGGCCATCATTTGATTTTAGCTCACTCACCCCAAATTAGCCTACCTTTTACATCACCCTTGTTAGCCCCCTTGAGCCTTTTAAAACCCCTTTATTCTATTTTAGCCAAATTACTAGCCTTAAGCAGAAAAACAAAAGAAAATCCCAAGTGAATCCTTGGTTAGCTTAAGATAGAAAATTATGAATAGAGTTAAATGTGGGAAACTTTTTGGGAACATGGATGATAGAAACAAAAGGTAGAAAAGTTAAAAGGAATAAAATAAAATTTGGGAAGCATGCTCATGAGAAAATCTAAGTGATTCAATTACCATGTGCATTAAAAAAAATTTATTTTTCAACATTTAAATAAAAGGGGATACAAAAGAAATTCCCCAATGCAAAATAAAAACAATGCACATGGGATAAAAATAAAAAGTGAAAACATGAGCATGTAACAATAAGTGGGATAATATGGGAGAATAGGTAAAGAAGTTTTATCTTGCTAAATATGCATGTTATGAGTTCTTAATCTAATTAAGGATTCACTTATTAGCTCACTTAACCCTATGCATAAATCCTTACCTTTACCTTGGCCCCATTACAACCTTAAATAAAGACCTCATGACTTTTTGGTATGGCTATATTCTATAATTGTTGATTGGTTAGATGAAGAACAAAGCTATAGAAAGCAAGGATAAAAAGAAAAATAGAGTAAATAAACCCAATAAACACTGAGTGACTAGAGAGTAAACACAAAATCCAGTGAGGGTTCTATAACTCATCAACATATATCTGTGCTTATATTTACTAATTGTTTTGCAAGTTTGTACAATGTTTTCTTTCCCATCTCATATGCTAAAATGCTTTATTATTTAAGGGTTAGCTATATATATATATATATATACATGACTCCTTGAGAATGTGAATTAACTTGACTACATGTAAGCTTTATATATAAGTGAATAATTTAGAGTTGCATGATGCATCATTCATTTAGGTAGTTGCATTTAAATTAGGTTGCATTGCATGACATTCCATCACTTTAACCTTAATTATTTACCTTGGATTTAGCATGAGGACATGCTAGTGTTTAAGTGTGGGGAGGTTGATAAACCCATATTTCATGAGTTCTTTTGTGCCTAATTTGAGTGATTTATACAATTCCTCACCTACTTATTCACATTAATTGCATGGTTTTACTTTCCCCTCCTTATTATGTGATGTAAATGAAAAACATGTTTCCTAAGCTTTAAAAAATTAATTATTTTAATTACCTTTATTTCCATTCGATGCCGTGATTAGTGTGTTGAGTAGTTTCAGATTTTCTAAGGCAGAATGACTTAAAGGATGGAAAAGGAAACATACAAAAATAGAAGGAGAAGGCAAAATGGAACTTTGAAGGAAACTGGTATTCACGCGATCGCATGGACGACGCGATTGCGTGCCAAGCACGAATCAGCAGCGACGCGGACGCATGATTGACGCGACTGCGCGCCTTAAGCAGAGCGCATATGACGGGGTCGCATGACTGATGCGACCACGTGGCAAGGAAAAGCTCCAAATGACGCGACCGCGTGACAGAGGCCAGGCACCAGAAATTGCAGAAAACGCTAATAGCGATTTCTGAAGCCCTTTTTAGCCCAGATCCAAGTACAGACAGCATAGACCAGAGGTTATAAAGTGTGGGAATGCACCCATTCAAGGAGAGCTCACATATTTTACTTCTCAATGATTTAGATTTAGCTGAGAGGGAGATCTTCTCTCTCTCTTTTAGGATTTAGGATTTCTTCTTGTTTTAAGAGTAACTCTGGATCCCAGGTTTAATGTTCTTTTATTTTAGTTTTACTTTTATTTATTTATTCCAACATTTGAATTGATTATTATAATTTGATTTATGAATTATTCTATGTCACAGATTGTTCTTTGAATTAATGATAATTGAGGTCAGTTTATGATTGTTCTCTTTGATTTAAGTTACCATTGCTTCCCATCTAAGGATATTTTTATTATTTCAGCAATTTTACTTTTCCCCTTTTAGTCCTGGTTAAGAATTCAGTAACTCAACAATTATTAAACTCAACATAATTGATAATCGTTATCTTGCTAATTGAGCTGAACTTAAGTAATCCCAACCTTTTCTTAGGAAATAAATAGGATTCGAAGGCCAGATTAATTAGTCCCTTGACTTTCCTTTGCCCTAGTACAGGTTGATCAAGTGGAGTTTAGATTCAACTTTCATCATAGTTGGGAGAGATAACTACGTTGAACCTCTAATTTCTCTTACCTTGCCAAAAGTCTGCTTTACAGTATTTATTTCTTCTAATTGCCATTTACTTTACTTGTCATTCAAATTACTTGCTTCCCATATTCTAAACCCCGATTACAACCTTTATAGCCAATAATAAGAACATACTTCCTCGCAGTTCCTTGAGAAGACGACCCGAGGTTTGAATACTCGGTTAACAATTTCTAAAAGGGGTTTGTTACTTGTGACACCCAAAACGTTTGTACGAAGGGATTTCTGTCGGTTTAGAGACTATATCTACGACGCGACTGTTTTCATGACATTCTTTACTAGCAAAAATCCTAACGTCAGACTTCCATCAGAAGATCCTTTTCAGTTCTTAACTAAATTCTTGCAAATCTGTGATACTATTAAGACCAATGGGGTTGATCCTGAGGTCTACAGGCTTATGCATTTCCCGTTTGCAGTAAGAGACAGAGCTAGAATATGGTTGGACTCTCAACCAAAAGATAGCCTGAACTCTTGGGATAAGCTTGTCACGGCTTTCTTAGCCAAGTTCTTTCCTCCTCAAAAGCTAAGCAAGCTTAGAGTGGATGTTCAAACCTTCAAACAGAAAGAAGGTGAATCCCTCTATGAAGCTTGGGAGAGATACAAGCAACTGACTAAAAAGTGTCCTTCTGACATGCTTTCAGAATGGACTATCCTGTATATATTCTATGATGGTCTATCTGAATTATCTAAGATGTCATTGGACCATTCTGCAGGTGGATCCATTCACCTAAAGAAAATGCCTGCAGAAGCTCAGGAACTCATTGACATGGTTGCAAATAACCAGTTCATGTACACTTCTGAAAGGAATCCTGTGAGTAATGGAATGCCTCAAAGGAAGGGAGTTCTTGAAATTGATACTCTCAATGCCATATTAGCTCAGAACAAAATATTGACTCAGCAAGTCAATATGATTTCTCAGAGTCTGAATGGATTGCAAGCTGCATCCAATAGTACTAAAGAGGGATCTTCTGAAGAAGATGCTTACGATCCTGAGAACCCTGCAATAGCAGAGGTGAATTACATGGGAGAACCCTATGGAAACACCTATAATACCTCATGGAGAAATCATCCAAATTTCTCATGCAAGGATCAGCAAAAGCCTCAACAAGGCTTTAATAATAGTGGAAGAAACAGGTTTAGCAATAGCAAGCCTTTTCCGTCATTCACTCAGCAACAGACAGAGAATTTTAAGCAGAATACTTCTAGCTTAGTAAATATAGTCTCTGATCTATCTAAGGCCACTCTAAGTTTCATGTATGAAACAAGGTCCTCCATTAGAAATTTGGAGGCACAAGTGGGCCAGCTGAGTAAAAGAGTCACAGAAACTCCTCCTGGTACTCTCCCAAGCAATACAGAAGAGAATCCAAAAAGAGAGTGCAAGGCTATAACCTTACTTGGTGTGGCCGAACCCAGAGAGGAGGAGAAGGACGTGAATCCTAGTGAGGGAGACTTCCTGGGATGTTCACTGACCAATAAGGAGTTTCCCTTTGAGGAACCAAAAGAATCTGAGGCTCATCTAGAGACCATAGAGATTCTATTGAACCTCCTTTTACCATTCATGAGCTCTGATGATTATTCTTCCTCTGAAGAGGATGAAGACATCATTGAAGAGTAGGTTGCTAAATATCTAGGAGCCATCATAAAGTTGAATGCCAGTTTAGTTGGTAATGATACTTGGGAGGATGAACCCCCCTTGTTCACCAATGAACTAAGTGCATTGATAAGGCAGACATTGCCTTAGAAGAAACCGGATCCCGGTAAGTTCTTCATACCTTGTACCATAGGCACCATGACCTTTGAGAAGGCTCTGTGTGACCTTGGGTCATGGATAAACCTCATGCTACTCTCTGTAATGGAGAAACTGGGAATCTATGAGGTACAAGCTGCAAGAATCTCACTAGAGATGGTAGACAAATCAATAAAACAAGCTTATGGATTAGTAGAGGACCTGTTAGTAAAGGTTGAAGGCCTTTACATCCCTACTGATTTCATAATCCTAGACACTAGGAAGGATGAGGATGAATCCATCATCCTTGGAAGACCCTTCCTAGCCACAGCAAAAGCTGTGATTGATATGGACAGAGGAGAGTTGGTCCTTCAACTGAATGAGGACAACCTTATGTTTAAAACTCAAGGATCTCTTTTTGTAACCATGGAGAGGAAGCATGAAAAGCTTCTCTCACTGCATAGTCAACCAAAGCCCCCACAGTCAAACTCTAAGTTTGGTGTTGGGAGGCCACAACCAAACTCTAAGTTTGGTGTTGAACCCCCACATTCAAACTCTAAGTTTGGTGTTGGGAGGTCCCAACAATGCTCTGAACATCTGTGAGGCTCCATGAGAGCTCACTGTCAAGTTATTGACTTTAAAGAAGCGCTTGTTAGGAGGCAACCCAATGTTATTTAATTATATCTCTTTAGTTTCCATTGCTATTCTATGTTTTCTTTAGGTTGATGATCATGTGAAGTCACAAAAACTACTGAAAAATCAAAAATAGAATGAAAAACAGCATTAAAAATAGCTCACCCTGGAGGAAGAGCTTACTGGCATTTAAACGCCAGTAAGAAGCATCAAACTAGCATTTAACGCCAGAAAGAAGCATCAAGCTGGCATTAAACGCCAGAAACAAGCACCAGACTTGTGTTTAACGCCAGAACAGAGCATGGGATTGGCGTTAAACGCCAGAAACAAGCAGCAAGATGGCGTTTAATGCCAGACATACATTCTAAGGGCGTTTACACGCCTAAATGGAGCAGGGATGTTAAGTCCTTGACCCCTCTGGATCTGTGGACCCCACAGGATCCCCACCTACCCCACCTCTTCTTCTCTCCTCTTCACACCTTTTCATAACTCTCTTCCCTAAATACCCTTAACCACTCACATCCATCCACTCTTCCCCATAAATCCCACCTACCTCCAAAATTCAAATTCTTTTCCCTCCCAAACCCAACCCTAATGGCCGAAACCTACCCTCCACCCCACCCCTATAAAAACCCCTCAACACTACTCTATTTTCACACATTACAACCACCACTTCTCCCCCTTTGCCGAATACACTCTCTCCCTCCATCTCCTCTATTTTCTTCTTCTTCTACTACTTTCTTTCTTCTTTTGCTCGAGGACGAGCAAACCTTTTAGGTTTGGTGTGGTAAAAGCATTGCTTTTTATTTTTCCATAACCATCAATGGCACCTAAGGCCAGAGAAACCTCAAGAAAGAGGAAAGGGAAGGCAATTGCTTCCACCTCTGAGTCATGGGAGATGGAGAGATTCATCTCAAAGGTCTATCAAGACCACTTCTATGAAGTTGTGGCCAAGAAAAAGGTGATCCCTGAGGTCCCTTTTAAGCTCAAAAAGAGCGAATATCCAGAGATCCGACAAGAGATTAGAAGAAGAGGATGGGAAGTTCTCTCTAATCCTATTCAATAAGTCAGGATCTTAATGGTTCAAGAGTTCTATGCAAACGCATGGATCACTAGGAACCATGATCAAAGTATGAACCCGAATCCAAAGAATTGGCTTACCATGGTTCGGGGGAAATACTTAGATTTCAATTCGGAAAATGTAAGGTTGGCGTTCAACTTGCCAATGATGCAAGAAAACGCACGGCCCTATATTAGAAGGGTCAACTTTGATCAAAGGTTGGACCAGGTCCTCATGGATATATGTGTGGAAGGAGCTCAATGGAAAGTTGACTCAAGAGGGAAGCCGGTTCAATTGAGAAGACCGGACCTTAAGCCTGTAGCTAGAGGATGGTTGGAGTTCATCCAACGCTCAATTATTCCTACTAGCAACCGGTCTGAAGTTACTATAGACCGGGCCATCATGATCCATAGTATCATGATTGGGGAGGAAGTGGAAGTTCATGAGATTATACCTCAAGAACTCTATAAGGTGGCTGACAAGTCCTCCACTTTGGCAAGGTTAGCCTTTCCTCACTTCATTTGCCACCTCTGCAATTCGGCTGGAATTGACATAGAGGCAGATATCCTCATTGATGAGGATAAGCCCATCACTAAGAAAAGGATGGAGCAAACAAGAGATCATGGACCTCAACAAGAGCATGAGGAAATTCCTCACCATGAAATCCCTGAGATGCCTCAAGGGATGCACTTTCCTCCACAAAACTATTAGGAGCAAATCAATACCTCCCTAGGAGAATTAAGTTCCAACATGGGACAACTAAGGATGGAACACCAAGAGCACTCCATCATTCTCCATGAGATTAGAGAAGATCAAAGAGCTATGAGGGAAGAGCAACAAAGACAAGGAAAAGACATAGAGGAGCTCAAGAGCACCATTGGTTCTTCAAGAAGAGGAAGACGCCACCCTCACTAAGGTGGACCCGTTCCTTAATCTCCTTGTTCTTATTTTCCTGTTTTTCGGTTTTTGAGCCTTATGTTTTATTTATGTTTGTGTCTTTATTATATGATCATTAGTGTTTAAGTGTCCATGTCTTAAAGTTATGAATGTCCTATGAATCCATCAACTCTCTTAAATGAAAAATGTTTTAATTACAAAAGGACAAGAAGTACATGAATTTCGAATTCATCCTTGAAATTAGTTTAATTATTTTGATGTGGTGAAAATACTTTTTGTTTTCTGAATGAATTCTTGAACAGTGCATATGTCTTTTGAATTTGTTGTTTATGAATGTTAAAATTGTTGGCTCTTGAAGAATAAGGAAAAAGGAGAAATGTTATTGATAATGTGAAAAATCATAAAATTGATTCTTGAAGCAAGAAAAAGCAGTGAATACAAAAGCTTGCGAAAAAAAAAAGAGAAAAGAAAAATGGCAAAAAAAAGAAAAAAGAAAAAAAGAAAGAAAAAGAAAAAGCAAGCAGAAAAAGCTAAAATCTCTTTAAACCAAAAGGCAAGAGCAAAAAGCCAATAGCCCTTAAAACCAAAAGGCAAGGGTAAAAAGGATCCAAGGCTTTCAGCATTAGTGGATAGGAGGGCCCAAAGGAATAAAATCCTGGCCTAAGCAGCTAAACTAAGCTGTCCCTAACCATGTGCTTGTGGCGTGAAGGTGTCAAGTGAAAACTTGAGACTGAGCGGTTAAAGTCGAGGTCCAAAGAAAAAAGAAGAGTGTGCTTAAGAACCCTGGACACCTCTAATTGGGGACTCTAGCAAAGCTGAGTCACACTCTGAAAAGGTTCACCCGGTTATGTGTCTGTGGCATTTATGTATCCAGTGGTAATATTGGAAAACAAAGTGCTTAGGGCCACGGCCAAGACTCATAAAGTAGCTGTGTTCAAGAATCAACATACTGAACTAGGAAAATCAATAACACTATCTGAATTCTGAGTTCCTATAGATGCCAATCATTCTGAACTTCAAAGGATAAAGTGAGATGCCAAAACTGTTCAGAGGCAAAAAGCTACTAGTCCCGCTCATCTGATTGGAGCTAAGTTTCATTAATATTTTGGAATTTATAGTATATTCTCTTCTTTTTATCCTATTTGATTTTCAGTTGCTTGGGGACAAGCAACAATTTAAGTTTGGTGTTGTGATGAGCGGATAATTTATACGCTTTTTGGCATTATTTTGACATAGTTTTTAGTATGATTCAATTAGTTTTTAATATATTTTTATTATTTTTTAAATAAAAATCACATTTCTGGACTTTACTATGAGTTTGTATGTTTTTCTATGATTTCAGGTAATTTCTGGCTGAAATTGAGGGACTCTTGAATGCATATCTCTTAGCCTCCTGATCGTGAGATCAGAGTCTTCGTGGTATAGGCTAGAAGTATTGGCGGCCATTCTTGAGATCTGGAAAATCTAAACCTTGTCTGTGGTATTCCGAGTAAGATCTGGGAAGGGATGGCTGTGACAAGCTTCAAACTCGCGAGTGCTGGGCGTAGTGACAGACACAAAAGGATTACTGAATCCTATTCCAGTATGATCGAGAACCGACAGATGATTAGCCGTGCAGTGACAGCGCATTTTGGACCATTTTCACTGAGAGGACGGGATGTAGCTATTGACAACGGTGATGCCCAATATACAGCTTGCCATGGAAAGGAGTAGGAAGGATTGGATGAAAGCAGTAGGTAAGCAGAGATTCAGAAGGAACTAAGCATCTCCATACGCTTATCTGAAATTCTCACCAATGAATTACATAAGTATCTCTATCATTATTTTATGTTTTATTTATCTTTTAATTATTAAAACTTTATAACCATTTGAATCTGCCTGACTGAGATTTACAAGGTGACCATAGCTTGCTTCAAGCCGACAATCTCCGTGGGATCGACCCTTACTCACGTAAGGTTTATTACCTGGACGACCCAGCGCACTTGCTGGTTAGTTGTGCGAAGTTGTGACAAAGAACTAAGATTATGAACGTGTGTATTAAGTCTTTAATGCCGTTACCAAGGAATGAACGATCACGATTTCGTGCACCACCGACTTCTTAGAAGGTTGGCTCATGACCGACCTCTTGGAAGGTTGGCCCATTACCAACCTCTTCACAAAGAGCTCGGCGAAATCACCATAAGAAGCCCAAGCAGGCCCAAATGAAGGGACACAGCCCAATCTAAAGGCAGCCAAAGCCTAGAAGGATAAAGGCGGTTCCCCTTAAAGATAAGATAACTTCACTCAAAGATAAGATAAGATAACTATCTTATCTCCAGAAAGGTCACTCCACACTACTATAAATACACTAGAGCACCCAGGTATAACTCATACTCTGATTCTACTAAAAACCTTCTTAAAGCCCATGCTAACTTAAGCATTGGAATTTCTTGCAGGTACCACCCCCCCTCCGGTGACAAAGGATCAGCAGCACCACCAAGTCCAACAAGTCGGACACGACAGCTCTGGCCACCACCGCAGATCTCGTCCGAGATCGACCTACAGTTTCAGGTAACCATCGGAACAACCTCCTATCCACTGATGCTCAAAGACTTGAGACCCTTTTATTCCCTTGCCTTTTGGTCTAACGGGTTATTGGCTTTTCAAATCTGCCCTCATTTTCCTGCATTTTTGAACAGTAATGGATTTTTCTGCTTTTTTCTTTTTCTTTTCGCCATTTTTTCTTTTTTGCATGCATATATTTTTTTTTCTTTTGCAACATGCTTTTTCTTGCTTCAAGAATCAATTTTCAGATTTTTCAGATTATCAATAATATTTTTCCTTTTTCCTTTGTCTTTCAAGAGCCAGCATCATAAAATTCAACGACAAATATGCACTGTTTATTCTTTCATTCAGAAAACTAAAGCAATGTAACCCAATCAAATTAATGTAACTATTCTTTATTGGAAAGCTCAAAAATCTATGCATCTTTATCTCTTCTAAAAAATCTACTATTTTATTCATGTTCAATGATGATAAGAGGAATAATTTATAGCTAATTAGAAACATAAAAATCAATTAATTACTACTAATGCTTATGTAATTCTAAAGATTAAAAGACATAAAATTAAAATTAAAAATAAAGACTCAATTACTAATAGTGATCATGCAATCCTAAATATGAGACATAGGAATTAAAATAACAGAAATATGATAGACAAGAATTAGAATAGCCACAGAGTAGAACTCAACAACCTTCGGCTTGGGGGATCTTGTTTTCTTCAGGCTGTGGGACGCATGGCTCTTCAGCTTGAGGGGTCCTGGGCTCTTCAGGAGAGATCTTCTGGCGCTTCAACTCCTCAATTTCATGCCGCTACTTCTCTTTCTCCTTGATCAGTTTGTAAATCATGCTAGTCTGATCTTTCTACTCCTTTCTGAGCTGATCTAACATTCTCTGTAAGTGAATTACAGACGCCTTCAGCTGTTCCCAGTATTCCATTGGAGGGATCTCTAGGGAAGGTTCGGGTTCCTTCCCCTTTAGGTTATCATCGTCTATTTTGGAACTCTCCATCACTTTCTTGGTGATTGATTTTTCACTGGAATAAAGTTGTCCACTTGGATCAGAACCTTAGCCTCTTGGAATAGGTGAAAGATGAGATTTGAAAAAGCTAGCATGGCCCTAGTGGAATCTCTGTTTGATAACTTATAAATCTTACGGGGGATTATTTGGTGGACTTCTATCTCATTCCCCATTATGATTTAATGAATCATTACTGCTCTTTCAATATTAACTTCAGAGCGGTTACTTGTGGGGAGTATAGAACGCCCAATTAAGTCTAGCAATAAGCTAATCCAATGGGAGAAAGCAATTCTAGCATGAATTCCCCATCCCTCTCTCAAGGATCAGAGGAATTCCAATTATGGATAGCTTCTCTATCAAGACAACTATCCAATAGAATTGAGATCGAAAGCTTTCTAACAAAAATCAAGAGAAAAGAGAGAAGAAGAAGATGAATACTATTATTGATCCATTGAATTACAATAGAGCTCCCTAACCTAATGAAAGGGGTTTAGTTGTTCATAGCTCTAAAAATAGAAATTGAATCTATACATTGCAGAATTGAAAAGTTACAGAAAGAGAAAAATTTGGCAGAGTTTCAATACAGTGTGCCAGCTCCCCTAACTAACTTGAATCCTAAGCTATTTATACACTTTCTTCCATTGATCATCAGTTTCTGAAGTAGGATTTTGGCCTTAATTGAAATCGGTTGAAGTTGCTCCAAATGGCTTCCCTTGCTATTGAGAAGAGATCTGCTTTAATTTGCAAAGTTCTGATGCTCACGTTGGAGTCCACATTTGAGGGCCAATGTTGAGTCAAACGTCCTTCAGAGAAATTGGTTTTTGGACGTTTTGAGCAACGTTTGACTCAACGTTGGAGTGCCAACGTTTTCTTGTCCACGCGTCTGCGCTGCCTATGCGTGCGCGTGATTGGGGCAAAAATGCTCATCCACGCGTGCACGTTTGCTACGCGTGCGTGTGGATGCAAATTCCCAAACTTCAACTTTTAAAATGTTTTCGAACTTATTGGCATCAGTGTTGGACCAGCAACGCTCCCTCCAACGTTGATACATCCACGCGTGCGCATGGATTGCCAATTTTCACGCTCACGCGTACGCGTAGCATCGCATGTGCGTCGATGTGCTTTCTCAAAATTATGATTTTGGAGCTCAGATTGCGCATGTTGGCCTCAACGTTAGACTGGCAACGTTCCCTCCAACGTTGGCCTATCCACGCGTGCACGTTACCTACGCATGTGCGTGGATTATCAAACTTCACAATCCACGCATGCGCGTGTAGCACGCATGGGCTTGGATTGTCAAAAATTCACAACCCACGCGTGCGCGTATAGCACGCGTACTCGTCGCCACAAATTTTCCAATTTTTCAGAAAGGCTTTTGTGTCCAGCGTTGGGGGTAACGTTGGCTCACCAACGTTCCCTCCAACATGAATATCAGATAATTATGCAGAAGCTCCCCTGTTTCATCCCTTTCAATGTTTGAGGTAACGTTGGTGGTCTAACTTAGCCACCAACGTTGCTTCCTCTTCATCCTTTCCATGGCCATTCTTCAACCTCCTCCCATGCATTTCTTCACCTGCCATCAACCAATATATGCATCAAAGCCTTGGTAACATCATGAGAGATTTCATCATTCTTAGCACAAAAGTGATTTTGGCCAAAATCTCATGAAATTGCATCAAAACAACCATGGTTGAATGAATCTAGGTATCCATGAATTTCTAACCCATATGATTACTTATAGCTCAAGAAAGTGCATAAAACCTAATGAAATCAAAAGAAAAAGGCTAGTGAAACTAGCCTAAGATGCCTTGGCATCACAACACCAAACTTAAATCTTGCTTGTCCCCAAGCAAGCAATGAATTATTGAGAAGAAAGAATGAAACAGAAGGTAGTACATATCCATATCAGCAAGTAATTGAATTTGATTCATGGGGTTTTATGCAGAGAATGTTGCAGCTCACTTTTATTGACTCTTAGGTGAGAGGTGTCTCTTTAAGCATTCACCAAAACAATGCTATGACCTCTTATTATTCATCATTGGTTTGTTTTTCTTTGTTTTTCTTTGTCTGTGAACTTATTTCTCACTTGTAATTTAGTGTCATGTGTTGTAGCAGCTTCTTATCTTATTTTCTCTCAACACACATTCACAACAAATACTTGCACAATTCTTCTTAAAACATTGGTGCCCAGCACTTCTTTGGGTTACTAAATGCCTTGTAACTAGGTTGCTCTTGATAATGGACTTTTGGTTGATAATCCTGGGTTAGTTAACCTAAGTTACCAAGTGTTAAAGTACTCCATAGAACCTATTCATCCAAGCAGATCCTAGTACAAAGACACCACAGGCATATGTCTTAAGGTCCAAGCTATTGGTGTCTAGCCTTGTTCTTTGTTTCTTCCATTTTTATTGCAACTTTTGGCTTTTCTTTTTCTTTTTTTCTTTGTTTTCTTTCTTCCAAGGATTTCTATTTGCTAAGATTCATAGATACCAGCCTAGTTTACACTAAAGAGAGACATTTTACCCTTTTATTCATTACTAGTGAGCTAGCTACACCATCAGAACATACTACCACTCAATCTTTATTTTATTCCTTACCAAATGGAATCAATTCACTTCTGTTCAAACCTTTCTTTTATTTAATTAAAACAAGGGAACAAGCATACATTCAAGCAAGTGAAATTACCTAGACACTTAGACTAAAACACTTATTTGGAATTTAAAGAAAACAAACAAACAGAATTCAAATATAAGTATACTATTCAGCAGGGGTATATTCAACTTCCAGTATCAGCGATTCAAAGTACGAGCAATTAAGTGACAATACAACATTTTGGCATCTTCTTTGTTGTCTATCACCCTTCCTAGCCTTGGTATTCTCTTTCTCCCTGGATGATGGTGCATCGCTTTCCCAAAGGTTTGATTGTCTTCTTGCAAAACTATTGGAAGTTGCTTGTTCCCCAAGCACTTGAGAAATGGTAAGTCTATATGTATGCTTGTGATTTTCAGACTTTAAGTTAGTGTGTGAACACCAAACTTAATTCTTTTCTTACTTCTAAATGCAGCAGGGTGAACATACATATGAGATTGTAAGTGCTTTTATTAAGAAGTTAAACTATGACTGAAAATCGAAAGATTGTCAAGTAGTTTCTCTGATTGCTTGGAGCTTCTAACCAGTTATGATGAAAAATGAAATGTGCTCTTTAGGGAAGTCTTATGGTGAAACATCAGACTTAGAATTGCACATTCATCTCTGAATCTCTTTAGTATGCAGCACCAAACTTAGCTCCGTGCAATGTAGTGAAGTCAAATTGACTATTTTATTAACTAGCTATGAAAAGAAAATTACCTTTGGTTGGGTTGCCTCCCAACAAGCGCTCTTTTAACGTGACTAGCTTGACGGTTAGCTTTCTCAGTTAAGTCTGTATTTTGTCTTGGGCCTTTCCTTCATATCACCCAGATAGTGCTTGAGCCTTTGTCCATTTACAGTGAAGGTTTCCTGTGATTTCTCTTCCATAATTTCTATATGTCCATAAGGAGAAACCCTGGTGACAAGAAAAGGTCCTAACCACCTTGACTTTAGCTTTCCAGGAAATAACTTTAGCTTAGAATTGTAGAGGAGTACTCTCTGTCCTTCTTTAAAGCTTCTTGGTGCCAACTTGAGGTCATGTTTTTCCTTTGCCTTTTCCTTGTAAAGTTTTGCATTTTCATAGGCTTGGGATTTGAATTCTTCTAATTCTTGTAGTTGCAGAAACCTCCTTTCACCAGCAGCATTGTTATCAAAGTTTAGCAGCTTAAGGTCCCAGAATCCTTTGTGTTAAAGCTCAAATGGTAAATGACAAGCCTTCCCATACTCCAATTGATATGGTAACATCCCTTTTGGTGTTTTGAAGGCCGTTCTATATGCCCAAAGAGCATCATCCAACTTCTTTGACCAATCTTTTCTTGAAGCTCCCACAGTCTTTTCCAGGATCCTTTTTAGTTCTCTGTTGGATATCTCTATCTGTACACTTGTTTGAGGATGGTAGGGTGTGGCAACCTTAAGCTTTACACCATACCTCAGGAGGAGACTTTTCAATGGTCTGTTGCAAAAATGGCTTCCTCCATCACTGATAAGGGCTCTAGGTACCCCAAATCTGCTGAAAATATTCTTCTTGAGAAAATTCATCACCACCTTATTATCATTTGTTGGAGTTGCAATGGCTTCTACCCATTTTGATACACAATCCACTGCCACCAAGATATATTTATTTGAGTATGAGGTTGGGAATGGTCCCATGAAATCAATTCCCCATACATCAAATAATTCAAGTTCTAGGATGAAGTGTTGTGGCATTTCATTTCTTTTGGGTAGGTTCCCTGCTCTTTGGCTTCCTCCTTTGATGGTTATTGAATTTGGGAGGCACCTCCCCAGTGGCTTTAAAGTTTACAATGTCTGCAAACCATGGTGCCTTGTGAATCAACATCAGTTGCTCATCAGGGAAACATTCATTTATATTAGGCTTTGTGTGCTTCCTTCTTCACAGGGGATCCTTGACAACTGATCTGCTACCTTGTTTTCCACCATTTTCTTGTCTTTAATCTCAATGTTAAACTCCTGCAACAACAAAATCCATCTTATCAACCTTGGTTTTGATTCTTGCTTGGCAAGCAGATATTTCAATGCTGTATGATCAGTAAAAACAATCACTTTAGATCCAATGAGATATGATCTAAACTTATCAAATACAAACACTATTGCCAATAATTCCTTTTCAGTAGTCATGTAATTTCTTTGGGTTTCATTTAGGACTTTAGTGGAATAGCATATAACATGCACTAAATTGTCTTTCCTCTGTCCCAACACTACCCCAATAGCAACATCCGATGCATCACACATCAATTCAAAAGGCAAATTCCAATTAGGTAGGGCAATGATAGGTGCTGAGGAAAGCTTTTTCTTCAGAGTTTCAAAGGCTAGCATGCAATTTTGATCAAATACAAAAGGTGCATCAGAGATAAGTAAGTTTCTCAAAGGCTTAGCTATTTTTGAAAAATCTCTGATAAACCTTCTGTAAAATCCAGCATATCCTAGAAAACTCCTAATTGACTTGACATTACTAGGTGGAGGTAATTTCTCAATTAATTCCACCTTAACTCTGTCTACCTCAATGCCTTGGTTAGAAACCTTATGACCAAGAAATATTCCTTCTGTCACCATAAAATGACATTTCTCCCAATTCAAAACCAAATTATTTTCTTGGCACCTTTTCAATACCAAGGCAAGGTGATTTGGGCAATTAGGGAAGGAATCCCCAAATACTGAAAAGTCGTCCACAAAGACTTCAATGAATTTTTCAATCATGTCTGAAAAGATAGATAACTCGCAGTGTTGGAAAGTTGCAAGCACATTGCACAGCCCAAATGGCATGCGCCTGTAAGCAAAAACCCCATATGGACAAGTGAATGATATTTTTTCCTGGTCTCTTGGATCAACCACTATTTGATTGTATCCTGAATAGCCATCCAAGAAGCAATAATATACATGTTCTGCAAGCCTTTCTAGCATCTGGTCCATGAAAGGGAGTGGAAAGTGATCTTTTCTTGTAGCTTCATTAAGCTTTCTATAATCATTGCACATTCTCCATCATGTGATAGTTTTTGTAGGTATGAGTTCATTCTTTTCATTAGGCACCACAGTGATGCCTCCCTTCTTAGGAACCACTTAGACAAGGCTCACCCATGGGCTATCTGAAATTGGGTAGATCACCCCTGTCTGCCAAAGCTTCATATCTTCCTTTTGCACCACTTATTTTATGACAGGATTCAACCTTCTTTGGACTTGAATGGAGGGCTTAGCATCTTCTTGCAACAAGATCTTATGCATGCATATGGATGAGCTTATCCCTTTCAGATCAGTCAGGGTCCATCCAAGAGCATCCTGGTGCTTTTGAAGCACTTTGATTAACTCTTCTTCCTGTTCTTGACTAAGAGCAGAGTTGATGATCACTGGGTAACTTTTATCACTTCCTAAGTATGCATACTTGAGGGTAGGAGGCAAAGCTTTCAGCTCCAGTTTGGGTGCTTCTTTCTCCTTCTTCCTCTCCTCTGATGTGCTTGGAATAGGCATTTCAGCTGAATTGAAATCAGCAACCTCAACATTTAACATGGAATCATCTTCTGTGATTTCTTCAAGTGCTTCTTCAAAGATTTCTCGCACCACAATTTCCACTGTATCCAACCTCATACACTCTCCTAGTGACTCCTGTGGATAGCTCATGGGGCTTGAATACATTGAACATCATTTTCTCATCATGTAGCCTAAGGGTAAGTTCACCCTTATGGACATCAATAATGCATGGCTCCAACAGTGGCTAAAAATGGCCTTCCCAAGATTATTGAAGCTTTGGCTTCTTCTTCCATATCCAACACCACAAAGTCAGCAGGGAAGATGAAGTCTCCCACTTTCACCAACAAATCTTGTACTATTCTATGAGGGAATTTCAATGATCGGTCTGCCAATTGGAGAGCTATTCTTGTTGGTTTGGCTTCCTCAATCTTCATTCTTTTCATCACTGTTAAGGACATCAAATTTATGCTAGCTCCCAAATCACATAAAGCTTTCTCCACTATGATTTCTCCTATGATGCAAGGAATTTGGAAGCTCCGTGGGTCCTTCAATTTTTGAGACAGCTTGTGTTGGATGATAGCACTACATTCCTTAGTTAATACCACAGTTTTATCATTCCTCCAACTTCTCTTCTTGGTCATTAATTCCTTTAGAAGCTTAGCATAGAGTGGCATCTTCTCTAGTGCTTCAGCAAATGGAATGTTGATCTGAAGTTTCTTGAAAATCTCCAAGAATCTGGAGAATTGGCTGTCCTTTGCATTCTTCATTAGGCGCTGAGGGTAAGGAGCTTTAGGAACATATGGCCTTAGGATTTCCTTCTCTTCAGGTGGATTGGGAGCTTGTACTTGTGCTTCTTCTTTGTCACTTGAACTTTCCTCTGCTTCCTCCTTTTGAGTTTCCTTTGAGGTCTCTTTCAATTCCTTTCCACTGCTGAGAGTAATAGCTTTGTATTCCTCTCTCGAAGTTATCTTGATAGCATTACAAGAACTATGGCCAGGGGCTTGCTTGGACAAGTATCCAATTTGTGCTTCAAGTTTCTGAATGGCAACATCTTAATTTTGCAGATTGGATCTCACTTCCTCCTTGAAAATTTTCATGTCTTGAGACTCCTTGCACAGATTGGTGACCATAGCTTCAATCCTGGATAATTTATCCTCTGATGGTGGATTGCAAATTGAATATTGAGGCTAATTAGCTTGGGCTTGATATGTTGGCTGAGAAGAATTATTGTATGGGTATTGATGTGATCTTGGGTTGGATTGTTGGTAGGTGTACTGGTTGGGATTATGAGGTTTGTGATCTTGGCCTTGGTTTTGTTGGTTTCCCCACCCAAAGTTTGGGTGGTTCTTCCAACCAGGGTTATAGGTTTTAGAATATGGATCATGAGCTTGCCTATATGAATTTCCAAGGTAATTGGCTTCCTCCCAGTTAACTCCTTCCTTTGTGTCCAACTCTCCTTGAGGTGATGGTTGAGTGTGGATAGCTGCAGTCTGATTCTTTTCCATTTGCTTGGTCATATCAACTAGTTGCTTGGTAATCATCTTATTTTGGGCCAAGATTGCATCCATATGGTTTAATTCCATGACTCCCCTGTTGTTGCTTCTGTCTGATGCATAAAAATACACATTGTCAGCCACTGTTCTATGACATCAATCGCTTCTTCAATGGTCTTCTTCTTGTTCAAGGAGCCTCCAGATGACTAGTCTATAGCCTTCTTCGATTCATAGGAAAGTCCTTCATAAAAGATATGTAATTGCACCCACTCATTAAACATCTCAGGCGGGCATTTCTTTGTCAAATCTTTGAATCTCTCTCAGACTTTATATAAGATCTCACCATCCTACTGTCTGAATGTCTGCACTTCAGTTCTCAGTCTATTCACTCTTTGAGGAGGGTAGAACCTTCCTAAGAATCTATTCACCACATCTTTCCAGGTTGTCAAGATTTCTTTGGGAAATGATTCTAGCCATTTAGATGCTTTGTCCCTCAAAGAAAATGGAAACAATAGCAATCTATAGGTGTCAGGATGAACACTATTAGATATAACCATATCACAGATCCTTAGGAATGTAGTGAGATGCTGCTTAGGGTCTTCTTGGGTACTTCCTCTGAAAGAACAGTTGTTTTGCACGAAAGTGATGAGTTGATACTTCAATTCGAAGTTATTAGCATGGATGGTTGGCTTTTGAATGCTGCTCCCTGATGAGTCCATATTTTCATATGTATTTTGGCTTGATTTGGATGGATTCTAGCACATGAACTCATACTTAAGCACTCAAATAGAATATTTTTGTGTTTGATCCCTAATTTGAGTCTAAATGTGAAAACATGCATTTTAATGCTTAGATTAGTGATTTTTAATTCCGTTTTTATGTCATTCGATGCCGTGATATGGTTTGTGAGTGATTTTAGGCCTTGGAGGCAAGAATGGATGGGCAAAAGCGGAAGAAAGCATGTAGAAAGGAGAAAACATGAAGAAAACAAGGAAAAGCACACACAGCGAAGTGTGCGTGCGCACAACCATGCGTGCGTGCACACAAGTGAGAATTTCCATGTGTGCGTACGCACAGGTCAACATTCAGCCAAGTGTGCGGAGGCACGCATCTGTGCGTCCGCACAAGTCCCAACATATGATTTCATTAATGATGCACGTGCTTCTTGAATTCTGAGGCCTTTTGGTCCATTTTGGGAGGCTTTGATACTGATTTTGAAGTGCTATATGAGGGGAGAATCAACACATCTCAACACAATTAGCTTACATTAGGTTTTAGTTTAGTTTTTCTTAGTATTAGGAAGCTTCCATAGGAGTAGGAGTAGGAGTAGTGTAGCATGGCTCTCTTAGGGTTTAATTTCCATAGGAGTAGGAGTAGGAGTAGTGTAGCATGGCTCTCTTTGGGTTTCATGCTTCCTTTATGTTTGATTTCTTATTTATGTTTGGTTTTGTTCATAGTTGGTTATAGTTTTCCATTTTGCTTTGCAATTTTCCATGTTTTACTTTCATGCATACAAGGTGTTTGTGAAAATGCCAACTCTAGATTTTAAGTAGATTTTCCCACCTTGGCTTGTGGTTTGAGTTCCTAGGATACTAGAGTCATAATGTCCGACATTTAGTGGTAATTCTCGGGTAGTTAGTTGACTCTTGTTTCCATTCACGCTAGCCTTTTATCAACTAGTTTGGTAAGTCGGTTAGGACTTATGGATTAAGGTCAATTATGCTTGCTTGATTTACTCCTCTTGTTGTGGTTGACTAGGTGAGATTGGCTCATCATAATTACCATAGTTGTGGTTATGGCGATGATAGGATTCCTTGGATACTTACTCCCAAGTCAAGATTCTTTATTTCGTTTATAGCATTTTCACTAAGTTTTGATCTTGTCTTCTCTTTACTTGCATTAATTACAATTTTGAGCATCTCTTGGTTCTTTTATTTCTTAGTTCTTTTAACCTTTCATTTCTCATTTGAAAACCCCCTTTTTCTCACAACCGAAAGAGCAACACTTCCAATTGCGTCCTAGGGAGAACGACTCGAGGTTGAAGTACTCTTGATCTCGGTCTATACTTTGTATTGAATTTATTATTTGATCGATGGTCAATTTGTTGGGTTAGGACTATACTTACAATGCCAATACTATTTTGATGATCAAATTCCTATCCTATGCAAATTGGCCGTTATCACTCCTACAATTTCCTGGGTTTGGACTGATATAGGAGCCTAGAACTCTCCTCTCTTGTCTAGCAGGGTTAGCTGCACCTCCTCTGGCATGATTGTTCACCTCTCCTTCATGACAGTTTTTCATATCCTTCTCCATGTTTATATCCAAGTCTTCCTCCTCTTCATATACACCAATGGCCTTCTTTCCTCTTGCTTCCCTTCTTAATCTGAAGAAGGTTCTTTCTGGTTCACTGTCAAAAGAGGTTGAAACCTCTCTCCTACATGTTTTACAAGTACCAAAACAGGCAGCAACCAGCAAGTGAAGATTTCACAGTTAATGAAAAAGTATGGTTAGAGCACTTGAGGTAATTAATCAAACAGTTAATGAGTCAGTGGATTAGTTTTACAGGAAAGTAATGAAATAAAAAAATAAAGAGAAACAACAAAAATTGCAGAAAGTAAATTTAATAGTAGAAATTGAAATTCAATTAACAAAAGAGAAGAAAAATGCTCAATCTAGTTATCCTCCAATTTAGTAATTGTCAATACAAAATCAATCCCTGGCAACGGCGCCATAAACTTGATGTCCTGAAAACTGTCTCTCAACAATTTCTACCGGCAAGTGCACCGGATTGTCATTAAGTAAAAACTCACTGTAGAGTGAGGTCGAATCCCACAGCGATTGGTTAGTTGATCAATGTTAATTGGAGAATTGTTCTAGTTCAACAAAATAACGATTGAATTGGAGTTGCAGAATGTAAATTGGCAGGAAACTTAAATTTCAAGAAATTAAAGGAACATAAATTAAATTGCAGGAAATTAAGAGCAGGAACTTAAATTGCAAGTAATTAAAGTGCAGAAACTTAAAATGCAAGAAATTAAAAGGGAATGGGGATTAAGGATGAAATTAAAGAAGCAGAATGTAAACAGAATGGGTAAGATCAAAGTAGGGGATTCATTAGGTTCAGGAGATATTGAATTCACCGAATCAAATCATTTTCATCTCTTCCTTAATCAATGCATTCATTGAATTTGCTTGGCAATCTTAGATGATTAGATCCCAATGTCTTGGCTCACCAGTCTCTCTAACCATGAACAATTGCCCAATGTCTTGATTTCACTGCTCATGGGAAGAGATTAAGTTCGATCATTGATTATACCACACAAATTCATAGATCAAAGTATTGGTAGGATTAAATGTCACAATATCCAACCAACCCCCAATCTAATCCAATGTGAGAAAGCAATGATGCTCGGAAAACTTGTCTCTCAACAAATTTCCTTCGGCAAGTGTACCGAATTTGTCGTCAAGTAAAAACTCACAATAGAGTGAGGTCGAATCCCACAGGGATTGATTGATCAAGCAACTTTAACTAGAGGAATGTTCTAGTTGAGCGAATCCAGAATTTGAGTTGAGAATTGCAGAAAATTAAATGGCGGGAAAGTAAATAACAGAAAAGTAAATGCTGAAAATGAAGAAATGAATGTAAATGACGGAAAGTAAATTGCAGAATTGTAAATGGGAATGGGGAAATTGCTCATAAGAGTAAACAACAGAAATTAAAGAGAATGGGTAAGATCAGAAATGGGGAGTTCATTGGGCTCAGGAGATGTTGCATTCTCTGGATCAATTTCATTTTCATCTCTTCCTCAATCAATGCGCTCATTGATCTCCTTGGCAATCTTAAGTGATCGAATTACAATTCCTTGTAATTCAATCTCTCAAATCTTGATCAATAGCCAATTCCTTGGTCAATTGCTCATGATAAAAGATGAAGTATGGTCACTGATTATACCACATGCATTTTCCAAATCAAGTGTTGAGAGGATTATAGTCACATATCCATCCAAACCCAATTTGGTCCAGCAGGAGAAAGCATTTCTAGCATGATCTCTTCATTTTGGATCTTCAGTTGAAGCAGTTATCTTCTTCATTGGGCTTGGCTTTACTTGCAGGGAGAAAGTGTGAAGTGGGCAGAGACTTTAGCTCAGNCCAATGTTAGTGACAATGTTGAATGTCACTAATGTTGGCTCATCATCCTTCTCCTCACGTTAACTTCCACGTTAACTAAGTTTACGTGGGAGTTAACGTGGCTCATGGTGGCAAGTGTGGGCTCCTTCCAACATTAGTGACAATGTTGGGTGTCACTAACGTTGGCGATCACCTTCCTTCTTCACGTTAGCTTCCACGTTAACTAGGTTAACGTATGTCCTAGAAAACTCACTGTGATTGCATCTCATGAGAGTTTTATTCATTGATCCTTTTGTTGTTATTTCAGGGCTTATTTTTGTTCTTAAGCTAAGTGCTTTGTAAGGGGGCAACTCTTTAAAATAAGCTTTCAGTCAACACTCCCGAACCAGTTGGTTCAAGGTGCTGAGTGTTGAAGCACTCCTAAGGACTTACTTGCTCAAGTCTCTCCCCCATACATACACACCACAGGCATATAGTTTATTTATTTTCTTTTCTTGAGACCTTGGTGTCCAGCACCTCTCTGGGTTACTAAATGTTCTGTAGTGAGGGTTACTCTTGATAGTGGACTTTCAGCTGATAATCCCGAGTTAGTTAACCCAAGTTACCAAGTGATAAGGCACCCCTAAGAGCTTATTCATCCATGTAGATCCCTCACACAGGAGCACCACAGATACATGCCTCAAGATTAAAACCATTGGTGCCTAGCCTTATTGCTTACTATTTTTCTTTTATTTTTCAACCTTTTTTGTTCTTTCCCTTTTTCTTATTAGGATCTTCTTCTTTAGCTAGTCTCATGGGGTGTATTCAAGGCATATGATTCAGGACAGATAGTTGTCTTCCCACCTTATGGTTGAACCAACTTAGCTAACTTATGACTATACCATAAACTCATGAACTTATTCCATAGTATGAACTCCTCTCTGGTCTTTAAAAACACTCATTCTCTTTTTTCATTTGATTTAAAGGGACAAGCATACAAGTAAGCAAAGTAAGGGTGCAGTGACATAAGGACTAGCAATCATAGACCTTTTCAACTCAAAATCTTAAAAGATAGAATTAAAAAAGGTTCCAACTACGAGTAGCTATTAATCAAAAGTGCATTCGGACTTCCAATTTTTAACAATTCTGAGTATAAATGAATTAAGTAACAATACAACATTCGGGTGATGATTTCTAGTTGCCCTCTTTCTTTGTCATCATCCTAGTCCTTGCTACTTCACTTCCTTGGGTGAAGGTGCACCATTTCCGCATAAGATTCCTGCAAAGTTATTGGAAGTTGCTTGTTAAAAATGAAACTACCTGAGGTTGGGTTGCCTCCCAACAGAGCGCTCTTTTATCGTCGCTAGCTCGACGGTTCCTCCTTTACTTGAGATGGTAATTTACTCTGGGGTTTTCCCCCATGTTGCCCAGATAATGCTTGAGTCTTTGTCCGTTCACTGTAAAAGTCCTCTCTGAAACTTCATCCATGATTTCGATGTGTCCATATGGCAAAACTTTTGTGACAAGAAAAGGTCCGGACCACCTTGATTTGAGTTTTCCTGGGAATAGTCTCAATTTGGAATTGTAAAGGAGTACTTGCTGCCCCTTTTCGAAACTCCTGGGTGCAAGATGCAGGTCATGTCTTCTCTTTGCTTTCTCTTTATACATCTTGGTATTTTCATAGGCTTGTGACCTGAATTCCTCCATCTCTTGCAGCTGCAAAATCCTCTTTGCACCAGCAGCAATGCTGTCAAAATTTAGTATCTTGATAGCCCAGACAGCTTTGTGTTCCAGCTCCAGTGGTAAATGACAAGCTTTCCCATACACTAATTGATATGGGGACTTTCCAAGTGGTGTTTTGAATGCTGTTCTGTATGCCCAAAGAGATCCAGCTTCTTCGACCAATCCTTTTTTGATGCACCCACAGTCTTTTCCAGAATCCTCTTTAGCTCTCTATTGGATATCTCAGTTTGTCCACTTGTTTGGGGATGGTAAGGTGTGGCTACCTTGTGTTTTACCCCATATCGTAGGAGAAGAGCTTCTAGTGGTCTGTTACAAAAATGGCTCCCTCCATCACTGA
>NC_029785.2:84121580-84123925 GCF_000816755.2 Arachis ipaensis
TTGGGGTTGCAATAGCTTCTACCCACTTGGAAACATAATCCACTGCTACCAGGATGTACTTGTTTGCATATGAGGTTGGGAATGGTCCCATGAAATCGATTCCCCACACATCAAACAATTCCAGTTCCAAGATGAAATTTTGTGGCATCTCATTTCTTTTTGGCAAGTTTCCAGATCTTTGGCATTCATTGCAGCTCTTTACTAGTTCTTTGGCATCCTTGAAAAGGGTAGGCTAAAAGAATCCGCTTTGTAACACCTTAGCTGCAGTTCTATCCCCTCCAAAGTGGCCTCCATAGCATGAGCCGTGGCAATTCCATAGGACCTCTCGTCATTCTTCTTCTGAAACACATCTTCTAAGGATTCCATCTGAACACTTCTTGAATAGATATGGCTCTTCCCAGACAAAGTACTTTGCATCATTCATGAGCTTCCTTTTTTGATGTTTAATGATCTCCGGAGGCAATACCCCAGTTGCCTTGAAGTTGGCAATGTCTGCGAACCATGGTGCTTTGTGAACTATCATCAACTGCTCATCCGGGAAGAACTCGTTCACACTTGTATCAGGTGTTCCATCTTTATCATGAGGAATCCTGGATAGGTGATCTGCTACCTTGTTCTCTACTCCTTTCTTGTCTCTGATTTCAATATTGAATTCCTGCAGCAATAAGATCCATCTTATTAGTCTTGGTTTTGATTCTTGCTTGGCAAACAAATATTTAAGTGCTGTGTGATCTGTAAAAACAATCACTTTAGCACCAATGAGGTATGATCTAAACTTGTCAAAAGCAAAAACTATTGCTAGTAACTCCTTTGCAGTGGTGGTATAATTTCTTTGAGTATCATTAAGGACTTTGCTAGCATAGTATATCACATGGACTAAGTTGTCTTTCCTCTGTCCCAACACTGCCCCAACTGCAAAATCAGATGCATCACACATCAATTCAAACGGTAAATTCCAATCAGGTGGGAAAATGATAGGAGCAGAGGACAACCTCATTTTCAAATTTTCAAAGGCTAACATGCATGTTTCATCAAAGATAAATGGTGTATCAGATACAAGGAGATTGCTTAAGGGCTTGGCTATCTTTGAAAAAACTTTAATAAACCTTCTGTAAAAACCAGCATGCCCTAAAAAGCTCCTAATTGCCCTGACATCACTGGGTGGAGACAGTTTTTCAATAAGTTCTACTTTAGCTCTGTCAACCTCAATACCTTGGTTGGAAACTTTGTGACCAAGGACTATTCCTCCTGTCACCATAAAGTGACATTTCTCCCAGTTCAAGACCAAATTGGTCTCTTGGCATCTTTTCAATACCAAGGCGAGGTGATGTAGGCAACTAGGGAAGGAATCTTCGAATACCGAGAAATCATCCATAAAAACTTCAATGAATTTTTCTATCATATCTGAAAAGATAGAAAGCATGCAGCGTTGGAAAGTCGCAAGCGCATTACATAGCCCAAATGGCATGCGCCTGTAGGCAAAAACTCCATATGGGCAAGTGAATGAGTTTTTCTCTTGATCTCTGGGATCAACCACTATTTGGTTATATCCTGAATAACCGTCGAGAAAACAATAATATGCGTGCCCTACAAGTCTTTCCAACATCTGATCCATGAAGGGAAGGGGGAAATGATCTTTTTGTGTAGCTTCATTGAGCTTCTTGTAGTCTATGTACATCCGCCATCCTGTGACTTTCCTTGTAGGAATTAGTTCGTTCTTCTCATTGGGAACCACGGTAATTCCTCCCTTTTTTGGGACGACATGCACTGGGCTAACCCAGGGGCTGTCTGAGATTGGTTAAATTACCCCCCTTGCCATAACTTCATAACTTCCTTCTATACCACTTCCTTCATGATTGGGTTCAACCTCATTTGAGATTGAATGGATGATTTGGCATCATCTTCCAGCAGTATCTTGTGCATGCATATGGCCGAACTTATCCCCTTCAGGTCAGCAAGTGTCCAACCAATGGCATCCTTGTGCTGTCGCAGTACTTTGATCAGTTCATCCTCTTGATCTTTGCTGAGGCATGAGCTTATGATCACTGGGTAATTTTCATTTTCTCCTAAGTATGCATATTTGAGAGTGGGTGGCAGTGCTTTGAGTTCAAGTTTAGGTGCTTCTGACTTTTCGTTCTTTTCCTTTGGTGCACTTGGTATGCCAATTTCTGTTGTTGCAACCTCTTCACTTGATGTACACTCTTCTTCTATTATTCCTTCGGTTTCTTCAGACTCTTCTTCAAAACTGTCCTGCACCTCCTCTTCAAGTGAGTCCAACCTCATACATTCCCCCAGTTGTTCTTGTGGGTAACTCATGGCCTTGAACACATTGATTGTCATCTTTT
>NC_029785.2:84124008-84129801 GCF_000816755.2 Arachis ipaensis
CCCTATAATGCAAGGGATCTGAAAACTCCCAGGATCCTTCAATTTCTGGGGCAGTTTGTGCTTAATGATAGCACTACACTCTTCGGTTAGTATGACAATCTCATTGTTCTTCCAGCTTCTCTTCTTAGTCATAAGCTCCTTCAAGAACTTGGCGTAGAGTGGCATTTGTTCTATTGCTTCAGCAAAGGGTATGTTGATTTACAGTTTCTTGAAGATTTCCAAAAATCTCGAGAACTGATTGTCATCTCCCTTCTTCTTTAATTGCTGAGGGTATGGGACTCTTGGGACGTCTGGTTTCAGCACTCCTTCCCCTTTTTGTGAACTCAAAGTCGGAACTCGAGCTTCGTCCTGCTCTTCTTCCTCTTTATTTGAGTCCTCTTCTTGTGGTTTTTGGGGGGTTTCCTTTAGTTCCTTCTAACTCCGAAGCGTGATAGCCTGACACTCCTCCCTTTTGGTTGAGTTAGTATTATTGCGAAGGTTGTGGATGGGAATTTGCTTGAATAAGTAGCCAATTTGTGTCTCAAGTTTCTTGATGGCAGCATCCTGATTCTGCATATTGGACATCACTTCTTCTCGGAATACTTTACTGTCTTGAATTTCTTTGCCTATGCCTTCAAGTAGATACTCAAGCCTTGAGAGTCTGTCATCAAATGTTTGTAGATCGTGATTAGAGGTGGAAGGATGAGGTAAGTTATTTTGGTTTTGATGTGAATGTGGAGAGGTGTTGTTATGGGAGTGTTGATATGACCTAGATGTGAAATGTTGGTGAGCTGCATTGTTGGGATTTGGGCGTCCTTAATCAAGGCTTTGGTCTTGTTGATTTCCCCACCCAAAGTTTGGGTGATTCCTCCATCCAGGGTTGTAGGTCTTGGAGTATGGATCATAGTTTTGCCTAGGTGAATTCCCAATGTAGTTGGTTTGCTCCTGACTACCCTCTGCTTCTTCATTCACTCTTTCTTGGGTTGTTGATGAAGTGGCGATTGCTGCTACTTGGTTCCTCTCCATCTTCTTGGTGAGGTCAGCCAGCTGCTGGGTGATGAGCTTGTTTTGGGCCAGCAGAGCATCTACATTGTTTAGCTCCATCACTCCTCTTCTGTTCCCTCTTTCGGAAGCATAGAAATAGTCATTCTCTGCTACAGTTTCAATGACATCTATGGCCTCCTCAATGGTCTTCTTCTTGTTCAAAGATCCTCCGGATGAATGGTCCGCTGCCTTCTTTGATTCATATGACAAGCCTTCATAGAAAATGTGCAGTTGCACCCATTCGTTGAACATATCTGGTGGGCACCTCCTTGTTAGGTCTTTAAACCTCTCCCATGCTTCATAAAGAGTCTCACCATCTTGTTGCCTGAAAGTTTGGACCTCAGCTCTCAGTCTTTTGATTCGTTGAGGGGGGTAAAATCTTGCTAAGAATTTGTTCACCACATCTTCCCAAGTTGTCAAGCTCAACTTTGGGAAAGACTCCAGCCACTTGGCTGCCTTATCCTTGAGTGAGAATAGAAATAAGAGCAGTCTATAGGCATCAGGATGAACACCATTAGACTTCACTGTGTCACATATTCTCAGGAAGGTGGTTAGATGTTGATTGGGGTCTTCTTGGACACTTCCTCCGAACGAACAGTTGTTCTGCACAAGGGTGATGAGCTGTGGTTTTAGTTCAAAATTGTTGGCATGGATGGTTGGTTTTTTGAATGCTACTTCCACAGTTTCCTGGGTTTGGATTGATGTAAGAGCCTAAGACTCTTCTATCCTCCCCAGCATGATTTGCTCGTCCTCCTCCACCAAGGTTGTGAGCCTCTACTTCAGGATGGTTTTCCATGTTTTCTTCCATGTTTGGTTCAAAGTATTCCTCCTCTTCTTCAGCACCAACTACTCTTTTTCCTCTTGCTTCCCTTCTTAATCTCAAGAAGTTTCTCTCAGGTTCAGAATCAAAGGAAGTTGAAGCCCCACTTCTTCTCCCTGTCATACAACCAACAAGTACAAGCAAAGAGAATAGGGGCAGAAAGTATATCTGTCAGAATTACTGTTAGTGTGAGTGATGTAATATATCAAACAGTTAGTGGGTTAGTGAAATGAATGATAAATAACAAAGAAAAAGTAGGGGGAAGGGAAGAAATTAACTAAAACAGAAAGTAAATGACTCAAACAGAAAATTAAATCAAATGGAAATAAAATGCTCAATCTAGTTATCCTCCAATTTAATCATTGTTGATGCACAATCAATCCCCGGCAACGGCGCCATAAACTTGATGCTCGGAAAACTTGTCTCTTAACAAATTTCCTTTGGTAAGTGTACCGAATTTGTCGTCAAGTAAAAACTCACAATAGAGTGAGGTCGAATCCCACAGGGATTGATTGATCAAGCAACTTTAACTAGAGGAATGTTCTAGTTGAGCGAATCCAAAATTTGAGTTGAGAATTGCAGAAAATTAAATGGCGGAAAAGTAAATAACAGAAAAGTAAATGCTGAAAATAAAGAACTGAATGTAAATGACAGAAAGTAAATTGCAGAATTGTAAATGGGAATGGGGGAATTGCTCATAAGAGTAAACAACAAAAATTAAAGAGAATGGGTAAGATCAGAAATGGGGAGTTCATTGGGCTCAGGAGATATTGCATTCTTCGGATCAATTTCATTTTCATCTCTTCCTCAATCAATGCACTCATTGATCTCCTTGGCAATCTTAAGTGATCGAATTACAATTCCTTGTAATTCAATCTCTCAAATCTTGATCAATAGCCAATTCCTTGGTCAATTGCTCATGAGAAGAGATGAAGTATGGTCACTGATTATACCACATGCATTTCCCAAATCAAGTGTTGAGAGGCTTATAGTCACATATCCATCCAAACCCAATTTGGTCCAGCATGAGAAAGCGTTTCTAGCATGATCTCTTCATTCCTCTTTCAAGGTTCAGAAGAGATCCAAGTATGAATAGCTTCTTTTCCAAAATAACTACCCAATTGGATGAAGATCAAAAGCTTTCAAGTAAAATCAAGAGAAAAGATAGAAGAAGAATAATGAAAACTAGTATTGATCCATCAAATTACAACAGAGCTCCCTAACCCAATGAAAGGGGTTTAGTTGTTCATAGCTCTGGAAAATGAAAACAAAGATGGAGAATACATGATGAAACTAGAAGTGCAGAGAAAGTAAAATACAGAGAGTAATTCTATGCCCAAAAAGGGTCCCTATATTTTCCAACTCTCCTAAATAATTCAAAGCTACTCCTATATATACTACTCTTCTGCTCTTCTAGTTGGCTCTTCAAGTCTTGGGTCTGGGCCCTTGGATCTTGAGTTGAAGCAGTTATCTTCTTCATTGGGCTTGGCTTTACTTGCAGGGAGAAAGTGTGAAGTGGGCAGAGACTTTAGCTCAGGACGTTAGTGGTGTTAACGTTCAGTGAAAATATGGGTTCGAGAACGTTAGTGACATTCAACTTTTTCACTAACGTTCCTCACCCAAGTAAGAGCCACGTTAACCTCAACGTTTGTGGCACAAACGTTGCCACTAACGTTGCCTCTATGTCCTTCGCGCACGTTATTGGGACTCAACTTTCCCAATAACGTTGAGAAGCCTCCCCCTTCCCTACGTTAGAGTCCACGTTAATTTAGTTAACGTGGCTCTTGTAACGTAGGCTTGCCAACCTTCGAGAACGTTAGTGACACTTAACATTGTCACTAACGTTCCAATGTGCCCCTTAGCTCCCACGTTAGAGTCCACATTAACTAGGTTAACGTGGCTGTGCTAGCCATCTCCAACGTTAGTGACAATGTTGAATGTCACTAATGTTGGCTCATCATCCTTCTCTTCACGTTAACTTCCACGTTAACTAACGTGGGAGTTAACGTGGCTCATGGTGGCAAGTGTGGGCTCCTTCCAACATTAGTGACAATATTGGGTGTCACTAACGTTGGCGATCACCTTCCTTCTTCACGTTAGCTTCCACGTTAACTAAGTTAACGTGGGAGTTAACGTGGCTTATTGGGGCTTGTGTGGGTTCCTTCCAACGTTAGTGACAATATTTGGTGTCACTAACATTGTCGACCACCTAGTCTCTTCACGTTAGCTTCCACATTAACTAGGTTAAACAACATCCAATTTGCCCTTAAATTTATGCAAAATCCTCATGAAATCATGTAAAGTGCATAATGTATACTTGAATCAAGATGTAAGTGAATATCTACCCAAAACTATCTTATTTCCTAAGGAAATGCATGGAACTACCCTAAAAACAGTAAAGAAAAGGTCAGTAAAACTGGCCAAAATGCCCTGGCATCAAGCAATTCTAGCATGAATTCCTCATCCCTCTCTCAAGGATCAGAGGAATTCCAATTATGATAAAAGAGAGAAGAAGAAGATGAAAACAATTATTGATCCATTGAATTACAATAGAGCTCCCTAACCCAATGAAAGGGGTTTAGTTGTTCATAGCTCTAAAAATGGAAATTGAATCTGGAAAATACATTGCAGAATTGAAAAGTTGCAGAAAGAGGAAAATTGGGCAAAGTTTCAATACATTGTGCCAGCTCCCCTAACTAACTTGAATCCTAAGCTATTTATACACTTTCTTCCATTGATCTTCAGTCTCTAAATTGGAATTTTGGCCTTAATTAAAATGGGTTGAAGTTCCTCCAAATGGCTTCTCTTGCTGTTGAGAAGAGATCTGCTTCAATTTGCAAAGTTATGATGCTCACGTTGGAGTCCACAATTGAGGGCCAACGTTGAGTCAAACGTCCTTTAGAGAAATTGGTTTTTGGATATTTTGAGCAATGTTTGACTCAACGTTAGAGTGCCAACGTTTTCTTGTACACCCGTGCGCGTGGATGGTACAATTTACCAGGTCACGCGTCCGTGCTGCCTATGCGTGCGCTTGTTTGGGGAAAAAATGCTCATCCACGCGTGCGCGTCTGCTATGCGTGTGCGTGGATGCAAATTCCCAAACTTCAACTTTTAAAACGTTTTCGAAGACGTTGGCATCAGCATTGGACCCACAACGCTCCCTCCAACGTTGATACATCCACGCATGCGCATTATATTCGCATGCGCATGGATTGCCAATTTTCACGCTAACGCGTACGCGTAGCATACGCGTGCGCATCGATGCGCTTTTTCAAAATTAGTATTTTGGAGCTCAGATCGCGCACGTTGGCCTCAACATTAGACTAGCAACGTTCCCTCTAACGTTGGCCTATCCACGCGTGCGCGTGAATTATCAAACCTCACAATCCACGCGTGCGCGTGGATTGTCTAAAATTCACAACCCATGCGTGTGCACATAGCACGCGTACACATCACCATAATTTTTCCAATTTTCCAGAAAGCCTTTTGTGTCCAGCGTTGGGGGCAACGTTGGCTCACCAACGTTCCCTCCAACGTGAATATCAGATAATTATGCAGAAGCTCCCCTATTTCATCCCTTTCAATGTTTGAGGCAACGTTGGTGGTCCAACTTGGCCACCAACATTGCTTCCTCTTCATCCTTTCCATGGCCATTCTTCAACCTCCTCCCATGCATTTCTTCATCTGCCATCAACCAATATATGCATCAAAGCCTTGCTAACATCATGAGAGATTTCATCATTCTAAGCATCCATGAATTTCTAACCCAAATGATTACTTATAGCTCAAGAAAGTGCATAAAACCTAATGAAATCAAAAGAAAAAGGCTAGTGAAACTAGCCTAAGATGCCTTGGCATCAGCTACTGCCACATTAAACATAAAAATTTGCTCGTCCTCGAGCAAAAAGTAAGAAAGGAAGAATTAGAATAGAAAATAAAAGAGGGAAAGA
>NC_029785.2:84129832-84166455 GCF_000816755.2 Arachis ipaensis
GGCACACATATAAATAGGGAAGGGGGAGGGATTTTCGAAAATAATCATGAATAAAATATAGAGTTTTTTGAAAAAGATAAAAAAGGGATAAGTTGTTAAATTCAAAAGATAAGAAAAGATTTAAAGATGATAGAAAAGGCATTAAAGACAAGATATAGAGTATGAAAAGGATTTGAAAGTTTAATAAAAGATATGAACAAGATAAAAAAAGATTTTGAAAGATTTTGAAAACAAGTTGTAAAAGATATTAAATTTTAAAATGGATTTGAAACAATTTTGAAAAAAAATGTTGTAATTTTGAAATTAGATTGAAATTAAATTATTTGAACAAAATTTGATTTAAAAATCAAAGAATATTTGAAATTAAATTGGATTCACATGAGTTGAATCAAGATGAGATTGAAAAATTGAAGTTACCTCCATGCTGTCCGGCTAGCGTTTAAACGCCCAGGCGTTTAAAGCCAGAGTAGTGCTCCCTCTTGGGCATTAAACGCCCAACCAGAGCCTCTTGGCTGGCGTTTAACGCCAGGGATATGCTCCCTTATGGGCGTTAAATGCTCAGCCAGGGCCTCCTAGCTGGCGTTTAACACCAGGTGCGTGCTCTCTTATGGGCGTTAAACGCCCAGCCAGGGCCTCCTGGCTGGCGTTTAACGTCAGGATGATGCTCCCTCCAGGGCGTTTGAATGCCCAATTGCCACCCAATTCTACTTGCTGTTTTGCATCATTCTGTCTCTCTTTAAGAACTGTACATGAGCACTAACATTAGAATTAATTTAAAACATAAAAAAACTAATTAAAAAGAAAATTAATTAAAATGGAAACAACTAGAAAATCAATATAGTATGAGTGATTATTGGGTTGCCTCTCAACAAGCGCTTCTTTAATGTCTTTAGCTGGACTTCACTGTACTTAACTTAGTAAAAGTGTTGAGCCTCCTGGCTCTATTTCTCCTTCAATGTAATGCTTAATTCTCTGTCCATTGACAGTGAATCTTCTTTATTTACCTTGGAGTTCTATACGCCCGTAAGGTGATACACTAGTAATCACAAACGGTCCTGTCCAAATGGAATTTGAGTTTCCCAGGGAACATTTTGAGTCTTGAGTTGAAGAGTAGGACTTTCTCTCCAGGTTCAAAGACTCTAGAAGCTTACTTCCTTTCATGCCACCACTTTGCCTTTTCCTTATATATTTTTGCATTTTCAAATGCATCTAAGCGGAATTCATCCAACTCATTTAGTTGGAGTAGCCATTTCTCCCCTGTTATTTTATCATCAAGGTTGAGGAACCTAGTAGCCCAATACGCTTTGTGTTCTAGTTCCACTGGAAAATGACAGGACTTCCCATATACTAACTAATATGGTGAAGTTCCAATAGGGGTTTTGAAAGATGTTCTATATGCCCACAGAGCATCATCAAGCTTTCTAGCCCAATCTTTTCTAGAGGCACTTACTGTCCTCTCTAGGATTCACTTTAGTTCTCTATTTGAGACTTCAGCTTGCCCATTTGTTTGGGGATGATACGGTGTTGCTACTTAATGGCAAACTCCATAACGGCTTAAGAAAGAATCCAACTGTCTATTGTAGAAATGAGTACCACCAAAACTGATTAGTGTCCTAGGGACACCAAATTTGCTGAAGATGTTCTTTTAGAGGAACTTCATTACTACAATGGTGTCACTGGTGGGTGTTGCTATTGCTTTAACCCATTTAGACACGTAATCTACTGCCACAAGGATGTAGATGTTTGAGTATGAAGGTGGGAATGGTCCCATGAAATCTATGCCCTATACATCAAACAACTAAATCTCTAGGATTCCTTGTTGAGGCATGCTGTGGCCGTGAGGAAGATTGCCAGCCCTCTGGCAACTATCACAATTACGGACAAACTCTCTAGAATCTTTAAAGAGAGTAGGCCAGTAAAAGCCACTTTGGAGTACCTTAGTGGCTGTCCACTGATAAACCCAATTTTGTGGTTTATACTGTGTAGAATTTGGGAATTTTTGTCAATATTTCTCACACTTATTCACTAGAATTGCATGGTTTTGTGTTCTCTTCCTAATTTTGCTTCATGATGAAAAACATGCTTATTTTGCCTTAGAATTGCTATATTTTGATCCTCTTTTATTGCCATTCGATACCGTGATATATTTGTTGAGTGATTTCAGGAATTATAGGACAAGAATGGCCCAGAAGAGAGACAGCAAGCATGCACAAGAGGAAGGAACATGAAGATTTGAATTTTGGGAACTTCGCAAAGGGCGCACACGCGCACTGCACGCGCACGCGCGCATGAGGATAGCTGGAAGCGGCGCGCAAGGATGGACACATCCGTGCAGATCAGAGAAATCCCACCGACGCGCACGCGTACATGGCGCGCACGTGCGGATCACAAAAGTAATCGGCGCGCACGCACGTATGGCGCGCACGCGCGAAAGGCTGCACGTGACCTCATTAAAGGAAATCGTGCCTGGCAATTTCTGAGGCTCATCAGGCCCAAATTCAAGCTGTTTCTGCATGGAAAAGATCCAAGGATGCTAGGGGGAAGGGGGGATCAATCATTTTACACATAGACATAATTTTTAGCTAGTTTTGGTTCTTTGTTCTTATAGAGAGGGAATCCTTGTTCCTCTCTAGATCTAGCTTTAATTTGATCTTCCCTTGTTAAATTCTGAATTGGATCTTGTTAATTACTAGTTTTAATTTTTTAATTTGAATTCTCTAGTATAATTTTGTTTAGATCTTGTGTTAGTTTTATGTTTCCTTGTTGTTTGTCATTTGTCATTTTATACCCATTTCATGAATCTTGTGGATCTTGATTTCTTATTGTTGCATTGATGATTTTCATGATTAATTGTGTTGTTTGAGTGATTGTATGTTGATAATTGTTAGTGGGTACTTGTTAGTTTCAGTTTAATTGCAATTTGAATATGTCTTTTATTAATGCTTACCATGTGTTTGATGAAATGTTTCCTTTGATTATGGAGTAGTTCTTTTTACTCTTGGCCTAGGCTAAGGGAATTGGATAAACTTGAGTCATTGGGTCTAATGGATTTGATGATTTGGGAACCCTTAGTGGTCAATTTGATAGCCATTGACACTAGCCTACTATCAAGTCAATTGGTAGTTAGGTTGGACCTTATGGGTTGATGTTGACCAAACCATTTAACATACTTCAAGTATAGAAGAAAACTTAATGAGTTTGGTTCCTCATAATTGTCAAGATATGGTTATTAGATAAGGATAGTGACCCCAATTCCCATGCCTAGCCAAGAGTTAATTTTGTCATTCATATTTGAAAATCCAAAAATCTTGATTGCCTTGTCTTAGTTATAGTTACTTCCTTAGTTTAGAATTATTTACATTTTTCTCTAAATGTTTGAATTAGTTTCTTGCATTCCAAGATTACTTGCTTGTTGAGATTCCTAGTTTAATTTCTTGCTCATGACTTGCAACTCCGGATATCTAACTAATGTTGAAGCACATATTTGCCCATTCCTTGTGAGACGACCCGAGATTTGAATATTTCGGTTACTTTTATTGGGGTTGAACTTGTGACAACCAAATTCCCTTCTAAATTTGATA
Source organism: Arachis ipaensis (assembly GCF_000816755.2). NCBI lineage: Eukaryota > Viridiplantae > Streptophyta > Magnoliopsida > Fabales > Fabaceae > Arachis > Arachis ipaensis. The sequence goes on from NC_029785.2 coordinate 84,133,414, forward strand.
CTCAAGGATTGTTGTTGGGAAGAGCTATACTTGCAATGGGATTTTATTGAGAAATTCTATACCAACATAGTCCACGGGGTCCATCATCCACTCACCTCCAAAGTGTCCTCCATAGTAAAAGCCATGGCAATGTCATAGGATTCTCTGTGCCTCTTCTTCAGACACACAGCGTCGGATTACTCCATCCGAGCATCTCTTAAAGAGATATGGCTCATCCCATAAGTAATATTTTGCATCATGCATGAGTTTTCAGGCTTGCTGCCTGATAAACTCCTTAGGAATGAAACGTATAGCCTTGTAGTTTCCAATATCTGCAAACCAGGGTATTGTCCGGATGGCATAGAGTTGCTCATCTGGAAAGGATTCGGATATGTCAGTAAAAGGAGAAGAAGTCCCTGCTACTAGCTCAATCCAGGACAATTGATCAGCCACTTGATTTTCTGTCCCTTTTCTGTCGCTAATTTCTATATCAAACTCTTGTATGAGTAATACTGATACTAGGGCATCTTGGCTAGTTTTTCTAGCCATTTTTTGAATGTTTTAGGTAGTTTCATGCATTTTCTTAGGCAATAAGCAAGTAATTGGTTGAATATTCATTCATGCCTTGATTTAAGAAAGCATTGTGAATTTTACATGATTTCATGGGAATAATGCATGAATTAAATGATAAAGTAGATGATGCATAATCTCATGATATAAGGTAGGGCTTTGATGCACTTTGTTTGTTTAATTTCAGGAAAAAAGAAGTAGAGAAGAGAAGCAAGGTTACAACGTTAGTGGTGAAGTTAACACCACTAACGTCTTTGAAGGCCATTGTAGCCCACGTTAATGGCCACGTTAGTGCCACTAACGTGGAAACTAACGTGGAAGAAAAGAGAAGCTCCAACGTTAGTGGCAAAGTTAACACCACTAACGTCTTTGAAGGCCATTGTAGCCCACGTTAATGGCCACGTTAGTGCCACTAACGTGGAAACTAACGTGGAAGAAAAGAGAAGCTCCAACGTTAGTGGCAAAGTTAACACCACTAACGTTAGAAAGGCCAACATAAGCCCATGTTAGTGGACACATTTGTGCCACTAACATGGGCATTAATGTGGAGCATGAAGGGGAGCCAATGTTAGTGACACTAACTTTGTCACTAACGTTGGAAATGGCCTAGGATACCCACGTTAGTGGCCACGTTAATGCCACTAACGTGGGTATTAACGTGGAGAAAGGAGAGAAGAGCCAACGTTAGTGACACTAACTTTGTCACTAACATTGGAAATGGTCAAGAGGCCCACGTTAGTGGCCACGTTAGTGCCACTAACGTGGGTACTAATGTAGAAGGGGAAGAGGTTTGCAACATTAGTGACAAAGTTAGTGTTACTAACGTCATCGAGTTATAGTACACCCACATTAATGGCCATGTTAGCACCACTAACATGGGCCATTAACGTGGAAGAAAGAATGGATGTAGTGTTAATGGTAAGGTTAAAACCATTAACATTATCAAAGGTTAGAAAAGGCTACGTTAGTTGTCATGTTAGTGCCACTAATATTGGGGTTAACGTAGCTCAAGAGGGTTGGGACGTTAGTGACAAAGTTAATGTCACTAACGTCTTCGAACCAGAATTTACACTTAACGTTAACCACACTAACGCCTTGACTAACGTGAATCATACTTGACTCAACTTCTTTCATGCAAGCTGAGCTAAGCCCATTGAGATTGTAACTGCTTCAACTATGCTTAAAGGACTAATTCTCTCGAAAGCTGTCTCTCAACAATTTCCTTCCGGCAAGTGCACCGGATTGTCGTCAAGTAAAAACTCACTGTAGAGTGAGGTCGAATCCCACAGGAATTGGTTGGTTGATCAATGTTAATTGTAGAATTGTTCTAGTTGAGCTAAATCGAAATTGAGTTGAGATTGCAGAATGTAAATTTGGCGGGAAACTTAAATTGCAAGAATTAAATGATAGAAGTTAAATTGCATGAAATTAAATGACAGAAACTTAAATTGCAAGGAATTAAATGGGAATAGGGATTAAGCAAGAAATTAAGGAAGCAGAATATAAAAGAATTGGTAAATCAGAGATGGGGAAGCTCATTGGGATCAGGAAATGTGATAATTCTCCGGATCAAGTTCATTTTCATCTCTTCTTCAATTAATACATTCATTGATCTCCTTGGCAATCTTAGGTGATTAGATCCCAATTCCTTGGCAATCTAATCTCTCTAAGCATGAACAATTGCCCAATTCCTTGATTTAAATGCTCACGGGAGGAGATGAAGTTTGGTCACTGATTATACCACACAAATTCATAGATCAAAATATTAGTAGGATTACATGTCACTATATCCATCCAAACTCCAATCTAATCCATGAGAAAGCAATTCTAGCATGATCTCTTCATTCCTCTTCTAAGGTTCCGAGGAAATCCAATTATGAATAGCTTCTTTCCCAAGATAACTATCCAATTGGATGAAGAACGAAAGCTTTCTAGTAAAATCAAGAGAAAAGAAAGAAGAAGAAGAATGAAAATTAGTATTGATCCATTGAATTTACACAGAGCTCCCTAACCTAATGAAAGAGGTTTAGTTGTTCATAGCTCTCAAAATGGAAAATGGAATTGAAAGATACATTCTAGAAATTAAAATGAACTGAAAGCCAAAAATGAAGTATAAGTAAAAGCCAGTCAAAAAGGTCCTCCTCTAACTTAAATTCTAAACTATTTAAACACTTTCTTCCATTGATCTTCAATCTCTAAATTGGGCTTTTGGCCTTGATGAAATTGAGTTGAAATGGCTCAAATTGGATTCCCTTGCTGTTGAGAAGAGATTTGTTTGAATTGCAAGTTCTAGTGCTTCAAGTTGGAGTCAATGTTTGATGGCCAACGTTGACTCAAATGCTATCCTTAAAAACCAGATAATTCTGCTGTCATTGGAGTTTGACTCAATGTTGGAGGGCCAACATTCTGCTACCCATGAGTACGCGTGCCTGGCGCGTCTGCACCCATGGGATAAAAATTCTCATCCACGCGTGCGCATGCGCGTGGATGCAAAAATCCCATTTCTAATTTTCAAAACATGTAGGGGAGCGTTGGCCTCAGCGTTGGACTGGCAACGTTGCCTCTAAAGTTGGTCAATCCATGCGTGCACGTACACCATGCTTACGCGTGCATTGCCATTTTTCCCATCCACGCGTATGTGTCACTGACGCGTGCGCGTCGATGCAAGTTTTTCATTTCCAAATTCCGGGCTTTTCATCCCGGATGTTGGAGGCAAACGTTTGAGGCAACGTTGGACCTCCAACATTCATTTGGTGACGCGGACGCGTGGATGGTCAATTTTGCCATTCCACGCGTGCGCGTGACTCATGCTTGCGTGTGGATATAGAAATTTTTCTCTTTTATGCGTATGCGTCATAGACGCATACGCGTTGCTCAAAAATCATTTAGCTCCAGAATTGATCATTTTATCACCATGTTGGGGGTAACGTTGGCTTGAGAATGTTTCTTCAAACGTGAGCACCAGCAATCCATGCAGAGAATTGCTCGGCCTCTCTTCCAACGTTTGAGGCAATGTTGGTGGTCCAACTTGGCCACCAACGTTGCTTCCTCTTTCATCATCTCCAGGCTCCTTCTTCAACTTCCTTCCATGCCTTCCTTAACCTGTCATCAAACAATACATGCATCAAAGCCTTGCTAAAGTCATGAGAATTCTCATCATTCTTAGCACACAAGTAATTATATCATAATTCTCATGAAATAGCATCAAATTAATCATGGTTAGAAGAATCTAGGTATGCAGGAATTTCTACCCCAATTGCTTACTTATAACTCAAGAAAGTGCATAAAACCTATTAAAAACAAAGAAAAAGGCTAGTAAAACTAGCCTAAGATGCCCTGGCATCAGAACACCAAACTTAAATCTTGCTTGTCCCTGAGCAAGTACTGTATTATTGAGAAGAAATAATGAAACAGAAGGTGATGTTCATATCAGCAAGTAATTTTTATTAGTTTATGGGGTTTTATGCAAAAGATGCAGTAACTCACTTCTTATTGATTTTTAGGCATAGACTGTCTCCTTTAAGCATCAATTAACATATTCCTATGACCTCTTATTATTCACTCATGCATGGTGATTACTTTTCTTTCTTTTCTTTTTCTGTAAACTTTAGCACAGTGTCATGTGTTATAGCAGTTTCTTAGCTTATATGTACTCAACACAAATTCACTACAGACACTTGGCTCACAATTCCTCTTAAGACATTGGTGCCCAGCACCTCTTTGGGTTACTAAATGCCTTGTAACTAAGTTGCTCTTGATAATGGATTTTCGGTTGATATTCCCGGGTTAGTTAACCCAAGTTACCAAGTGTTAAAGCACTCCATAGAACCTAATCATCCAAGCAGATCCTAGTACAAAGACACCACAGGCATATTTCCTAAGGTCCAAGCTATTGGTGTCTAGCCTTATTCTTTTTCTTTCTTCTGTTTTTGTTGCCACTTTTGGCATTTCTTTTTCTTTCTTTCTATTTATTTTTCTTTCATCCAAGGACTTTTATTAGCTAAGATTCATAGACAGCATGCTAATTTACACTAAAAGGGAAACAATCTACCTTTTTGTTCGTTATAAGTGAGCTACTAGACAATCAAACATATATACCACCACTTACTGTTATTTCACTTCTTGCTAAAAAGGCACTATTCCACTTCTGTTCAGCCATTTCTTTTATTCAAATTGAAAAGGCTCAGGGGACAAAACAAGCATTTAAACTAGTTAAAGTGAAAACACACACACCTAGGCTAGCATACTTATTGCAAAATTAAACATAACGGAATGAAAATTAACTTAAACTAAAAGTAATTAACTATCAAATAACAGACATGTTCTTTCTTTATTGAATGGCATAACCAAGGAGCAAGTCTACCTTTCATTTTTTTTCCTGTTTGTCTTTCTTCTTCTTCTCGCTTGCTTGCTTACTAGTTTCTCCCTTGCCTTTTCCCTTTAACTTTGTCCAGAATCCAACTTTCTTTATTGTCTCTTCCACTCTATTTTCAAGGCATATTGCTTTGTCTACTTCTATGTCACTCATTTCCTTGAAGTATTGATCATAAATTGGAAATGCTGGGTCTATACTACGTAGATGTTCCGCAATGTAGTCGAGCTTGATTTGACCATTTATGTTATAATCATATTGAACTCCATATCTTGCATCCTAAAAAGTCATGAACTCCTTGAAAGCTCTCATATTATATTCTTGAAGTTGGGCCAGCTGGTTGAAAAATCCATGAAATTGTGAAGCTTGTTCTCTTTGCATAACTAGAGATCTTGACTCAACATCTCTCTGCTGGCTCATCATTCTCAACTGAAGCTCCTCTTGTCTCTCTTGAGCTCTTATGTATTGTGAATGGAATTCTTCTTGTTTCTCTTGAACTCTCAGGTATTGTTCGGATAGCCTTTCAATTGCTTCTTGCATCTGGCCCATGTCCATGTTGGTTTGTGGTTGGAATTGTTGCTCTTCTTCTTATTCTCCTTCTTGTTCTTCTTCCTCTCATGGTTCTTCTCTCCATTGCCTCCTTTGTGGTATTCGACTTTGTTGTGCCTCTGTGACATTCATCATCCTTACGACGGTCATAGGCAAGCCTGAATGCAGCCATGTTGGGTTTGCATCCTCCATTAGCACTCTGGCCTTCATGCATAACCTCATAATGGTGCTTGGGTAATGGAGTCAGGCTTCTACAGAATTCTTCTCTGCAACCTTTTGAATATCATTTGCAATAATCTCGTGAACTTTTATCTCTCCTCCCACCATTATACAGTCTAGCATGACAGCTCTTTTCTTGTGAACTTCCGAGGTGTTCATTATCCCCATAATTGATCTCTTTATAAGCTCATACCAACCTTTTGCTTCAGGGATGAGATCTCCCCTTTTCAAGTACATGTGCCCTCCTTGATTGTCCCTCTTCTAGTCAGTGTTCAGCACACAAGTATCACCAGAGATTTTATCATAATCTGGATTCCCAGTCACTCTTTCTTGGTATCCTGGCTCATCAAAATGTGCTACCCGTAGTCCTAAGACCTTCATAATGGTTTTCGGACTAAAGTCTACTTCCACACCTCGTACATAACTCATGTATGTTGGGGCTTTGGTCATATGTAGCCTTGCAGTTTTAGCATAGAACTCTCTTACGATGTTTGCATTGATCCTGGTGATTGGTAAGGTCAGCTCTTCCCATTTCTTCTTTCTGATCTTGGCTCTCATTTCTAGGCATCCATCCTCAGGTAGCTAGAAAGGGATTTCTGGATATATCTTCTTGTCATTCATCCACCCAAGTTGCATTTGGTGGAACCATGATCTGAACTTCCATCGATCATAGTCGTTTCCAGCTTCCTCAGTAATAGGTTTCTTTCCTCTCCTTCTTTTGGAACTTGAAGAAGATGCCATACTTTCCTTGATGGTTAGCCGAGTAGGGATTGAAGGTTTATGAAGAGGGGAAGTTGGTGTGATGTACTCTCGGCAGAAAAGTGTTTAAAAATAAGGTAGTGTTATAGAAGCAAGTGAGCAAGGATGTTTTGTTGCACAAAGAACACGGTTTCTGGGCCTTGGTTTTAGAGAACACAATAGCCGAATTCGTTTAGAGTACAAGAAGTATGAACATTTTGATTCATATGCATGGTCTAAGTGAAGCCATCTATAATAAGCTTTAATGAAGAATGGATGGTTAGGATTCTTTGGGCCAGGTTATGAATGAAGGGTTTGCATGTAAAGATAAATGATGACAAAAGTTGCCTCTTTATTAGGCATGTGGGGTCGGTCTTCTAAGGGCTTCTTCCAAGGTTGTGCAGAACTTTATCCTTATGAAGCAACCTTCCGAGCCATGTGATCTACTTTTGTCTTCATGCTAGCTTTACCCTTCCTTGTCTTGTCCCTTTCATTAAATAGTTCTTCTGCTCACCTAACCATTATAACAAGACAAAAGAAGTAAGTACTAACAAGTGGCGGCAAGAGAACAATTAATGTTTAAAGTTAAAAATTTTGACTAGCATTTCTCATGCTTGTTTAACCAACCGTGACTCCTTTTGGTGCTCTTATATATAGTCTTGGAGGACACTAAACTTAGTGTTTGGCTATATGGTTCAAAGTGTTACTTCCTCCAAGTATCGCCATTGAGATCTTAACGGGATTAGTGTCACTTTTGGTTGAGCCATCATGAGAAACACTTTATTTTTCTATTTCTAACATGAACTAAAAATTATAGACATGGTTGCACTTTCATGACTTTCAAAACTCAAAAGAACTTCGACTCTCATGCCTTGTTCTTGCAATATATATAACACCAAACTTAATGTTTGGCTATATATTCTAAGAAACACATGTCAGAATAGTAATATGATCATCATTTTTGAAGTGTATATTAGTGTGTCTATAGGCACACCATACTTAGAATTGGATCATATGCTTTTCAATGTCATGGATAGTTGTCAAAATTGTCTATGAGAGCTTGAATTCATGTTAGAGCAATAATTATTATTCATACTGAAGAATTAAAAACAAGGAAACTAAATCATGGGCTGCCTCCCATGGAGCGCTTCTTCAGCGTCATTAGCTTGACGGTTGGTTTACTGTTAGGGCGGATTGTAATGCCTCAAATCTTCTCCCCTCACAATGAAGCTTTCTCCACTTGACTCCTTGATGATTTCTACATGTTCCAAGGAAAGGACCTTTTTGACCGTGAACACTTGGGGTAACTGAGATGGAAGTGTTGGAAGCTGTGTTGAGATTAATGGATGGTGGGCTGATATCACCTTTTTTCCAGGGGAAAAATCTTCTGCAGGAATCTTCTTATTTCTCCATCCTCTTGGAAATTTCTTCACAACTCTTTTCTCTTCTTTCAGTAGTGCTCTAGTGATTATTGTGTCAGGGAGTTTCTTGTTAGCTGCTCTTTCCAACCTTTGTGGCTTCAGTTCTTTCTTGAGTTCTCTCGGTTGCTGTATCTCTTGAAATTCTTGCTTGTTCACCAAGGACTATTTCAGGGGTTTAGTTGCTAATTCACTGTTACTTTCCATTGTGTACATGTTGCTATGATCATCCTTTGACTCTATAGGTTCTGGCTCAGATTCAGATGTAGGTTTGAAAACATGGAAGGTAAGGTGTTCATCATGTATTCTCAGGATTTACTCTCCTTGTTCCACATCTATCAGGGCTCTAGCAGTGGCTAGAAATGGTCTCCCCAGAACAATGGGATGAAGGTAACTTTCTTCCATGTCCAGAACAACAAAGTTAGTGGGGAGGAAGTAGTTTCCTACTTTTACCAATACATTTTCGACCACTCCTTCGGCCTGCTTCTGAGTTTTATCTGCCAATTGGATGATTACATCTGTGGATCTCAGTTCATTGATTTACAACTTCTTCATAAGAGATATAGGCATCACATTTATGCTATCTCCTAGGTCACAAAATCCTCTGTCAATTTTTTTCTCTCCTATGGCACATAGAATATGAAAGCTTCCTGTATCTTTTTTCTTCAGGAGTACCTTCTTGATGAGGGCACTACATTCCTTGTTCATTGTTACTGTTTGTCCCCCTTTTAGGGTTCTTTTCTTGGTCAGCAGCTCTTTCATTCACTTGATGTATGTGGGCATCTGTTGGAGAATTTTGATGAAGGGGATGTTGACACTAAGAGAGCAAACATGTCCAGGAATCTTGAATATGACTTTTCTTTTTCATCTCCCCTGAGTCTCTGAGGAAATGGTGCCTTTGGCACATAAGGTTTTGGAATTTCCTTCCTTGTTGATTCCTTCCTTTGTACAGATCCAGTTCCTTGTTCCTTTTTCTCCAAGTTGCTTTGGGAGTTTCCTTGACTGTGCTCTGTTAGTTTGCTTGTGTTTTCTTCCTGAAGTTCTTCATTTGCAAGGGTAACTACCTTACACTCTTCCCATTTCACCTTCTTCATTTCCCCCCTTGGATTTTTCTCTGTGTCACTTGGGAAACTATCGGTGGACTTCAGAGTCTGCTGTGAAAGATGTCCTACTTGAGATTCGAGATTCTTAAGAACCTCCCCTCGGCTTTCTACACTACCTCTCACTTCTTCGCTGAACTTTTTCATGTCTTTAGACTCCTTGCAAAGGTTTGCAAGCATAACTTCCATTTTGGCCATTCTGTCTTTATCATGTGGTGATGGTTGGTTAAAATTGGGGTGTTGAGAGTGGTTATTGTGGCTTTGGTATGGTGGCTGTGAATAGGTGCTTTGTGTGGTCTGGTATGGTTTTTGGTTGGAGTTTTGGTGAGTGGAGTTTTTATACTGGTTGGGATTATGGGGTCTGTGGTCTTGGCCTTGGTTTTGTTGGTTCCCCCACCCAAAGTTTGGGTAGTTCCTCCAACCAGAGTTATAAGTTTTAAAGTATGGATCATTAGCTTGCCTAGATGAATTTCCAAGATAATTAGCTTCCTCCCAGTTAACTCCTTCTTCTGTGTCCAAATCTCCTTGAGGTGATGATTGAGTGTGGATAGCTACAGTCTAATTCTTCTCAATTTGCTTGGTCAATTCAGCCAGTTGCTTGGTGATCATCTTATTATGGGCCAGGATTGCATCCATATGGTTTAATTCCAAGACTCCCCTGTTGTTGCTTCTGTCCGAGGCATAGAAATACTCATTGTCAGCCACTATCTCTATAACATCAATGGCTTCTTCAATGGTCTTTTTCTTGTTAAGGGACCCTTCAGATGAGTGGTCTATGACTTTCATTGATTCACAATTCAGCCCTTCATAAAAGATATGAAGTTGCACCCACTCATTAAACATATCAGGGGCATTTCCTTGTCAAATCTTTGAATCTCTCCCAAGCTTCATAAAGAGTCTCACCATCCTGCTGTCTGAATGTCTGCACTTTAGTTCTTAGCCTGTTTACTTTTTGTGGAGGGTAGAACCTTGTTAAGAATCTATTCATTACATCTTCCCAGGTTTTCAAGCTTTTCTTGGGGAATGTGACGTGGCAGAAATTAGCGAATTAAGAATTGTTATAAGATATGCGTTGCAAGTATAGTTCTTAACCAACCAGAAATCCACTTATCAATTTAGAAGGGTTGTCACAAAAATTAAAATTAAAATACTGGGAATATGAATCCCAGGTCGTCTCCCAACGAGTTGCAGAAAAGTGTGCTATTTTATTAATCAGATTTTTTCAAAAAGAGTTTGAGTTGAATAAACAGGAAATTAAATTGGAGAAATTAAGTAATTTAAATAAAAGCCTTGACTGGGAGTAGATTAGTTGGAAGCCCTATTCTTGTTGCAGTACTCTCAAGATTAATTGATAATTGAAGGTTGTTCTGTTTAGTTATCCCTTACTAGGTAAGGGAAAGTCAAACAAGTTGGAATGCTGTTTCTATTCACAAGTTCCAATCCGCTCAATTGAAAAGGATTAGTGTCAGTGACTAGAGAACATTCCAACAGTAAACCCAATTACAATTTTTCTTTTAAGCACCCCAACTCAAGGGTTCCTTTCAATCAACCCCCATCAAGTTAGAAAACTACTCGCTCATTGTGAATGTAGAACTCATAACATAGGAAAGGGAATAAAAGAAAGACATGATAAATAAAACTCAAACGAACTAATTAAAAATAAAAGTAACTCTTGTATTAATGAATTCTAAAATAATCCAATAGTAAAATTGAGTAAATTAAAGGACATGGAAGAGTAAAGCCAAGTAAAGAAAACGAACTAGAATGACGAAATCTTGATGAGGTAATAACTCTTCTCAATATCCCAATGCAAAGAGCAATAGAAAATAAAATCCTAAGAATTATGAATGTGTAGAGAGAAAAACCTAGAGGAGGAGTAAAACTAGATCAAAAACTAAAAATTATGTAGAATGAATGTTATTTTTGGTTTCTGCATGTTCTCTGGCTCTAGTATGCTTTTTCGGGCCAAGAACTGGGTCAAAGTAGGGTCCAAAATTGCCCCCAGCGAATTCTGCAGATTATGCAGATCGCGCACGTCACGCGATCGCGTCATTCATGCGGACGCGTCATTCGGCGTTTTGCTTGCCACGCGGGCGCGTCGTCCACGCCTCCGCGTCACTTGTGCTATTCCAATCCACGCAGTTGCGTGTGCCATGCGGCCGCATCACTGCGATTTCCTCTCTTTCGCGCGGTCGCGTGAGCCATGCGGCCGCGTCACTTCTCGCTGGTCATCTCCTCAATTTCTTGTGTTCCTTCCATTTTTGCAAGTTTCCTTTCCAATCTCCAACTCATTCATGCCCTATAAAGCCTGAGACACTTAACACACAGATCACGGCATCGAATGGAATAAAGAATAATTAAAATACATAATTAAAAGTCTCTAGGAAGCAAGTTTTCAATCATAGAGCATCTTTAGGAAGGAATTACAAATGCATGCTTATTTAATGAATAAGTGGGTAAAGATCATGATAAAACCACACAATTAAACACAATATAAACCATAAAATAGTGGTTTATCAACCTCTCCACACTTAAACATTAGCATGTCCTCATGCTTAGTTGAAGGAGATAAAACAGATGAGTAGGAACATGTAAAACTCATGCAATGCAATGCAGTGCAACCTATATATGTGAATGCAACTATATGATCCGTGTCCACTTGATCAATAGTAAATAAGCTCTTCAAAACAATTACAAATCAAATTCCACTAATTCAATTCTTATACCGTAAGAACAGATAAAAATGCAAGAAGGTAGCTCATGAAAGTAGGGAACATAGAATTTTAAGCATTGAACCCTTACTGATGATGTATAGGGCAATCACTCTATCCTTCTCTAATCATGCTCTATAATTTTTTTTTTGTTCTTCTCCTAACCAATCAACAACATTTAATATACCAATGCAAACATCATGAGGTCTTTTCAATGTTGTAATGGGGATAAGGTAATGGTAAGGATACATATATGGCTAACTAAGCTTATAAACTAAATCTTTAATTAACCCAAGCTTTAACATAACCTATATATATTCTATATAACTTTAAAATTCATACCTAGCTACCCAGAATTTCCCTTTCATATTCCATACTCATGTATCAACTTTTTATTTTAATTTTATCATACATGCATTGATCTTTGAATTCTTAACTTAACATTGGGGTAATTTTGTCCCCTTATTTATTTATTGAATATTTTTGGTTTTTTTTTTCATAAGCATAAAAATAAACATAGCTTATCAATGCACATAGATTTTTAATTTTTATAGTTTCACATGAGTAGGTCTCCAAATTTCCATTATATTATCATGACACATTCCCTTATTATCTTTTGTTTCCACAATTTCCCATACTTAATTAGCACACACAATTCTATCTTAAGCTAACCAAAGATTCAGTTTGGGATATATAATTGTTTTTCCACTTAAGGCTAGTAATGTGGTAAAATATAGAACAAATGGGATTTAAAGGCTCAAAGTGGCTAACAAAGGTAATTGAAAGGGTAGGCTTAATTTGGATAAGTGAGCTAAACAAATAATGGCCTCAATCACATGCAAACATATAAATATAATAAACATTGGACATATAGGATGAAACAAAATATAGATTACAATCATAGAGAAGTAAACACACATGAATAAAATAATTATGGTTAAATAATGTAACCATGCATAAAGGCTCAAATTTAACAGGTTGTGTGTTCTTTAGCTTAAAAATTATGTTCCAAATACAACTTCAAGCAAATTCAACATAAAAGTTTTAATTAAAATTAGTGAAATTTTGTTCCAAAAATAGAGTCTTAGAAGAAACTTTTGTCTTTTCAATCAAGTAGAACATGCATGCAACTAATCTATTACTATGCAATTTATCCTATTCTACAAAAGAAAAACTAACTAATTATCCTAATTTATTGGTGTTTAGGGAAGAGAAATTACCTCCGAAAGTCAGGTACTGACCGACTTCCCAACACTTAAGGCTTTGCACCGTCCTCAGTGCCATCTGTCAGAAACAAAGGTGGGCTGGTAGCAGTATCTCTACAGTCTGGGCCACCATGGCTTCCTGTGCTGGTAAAGAAAGTGGAATCCGGGGTGTCTGAGTCCTTGAATTTTCCCATAATCAGCTCCTTGAGGTATGTGAATCGGTGCTTGTTACGGTGCTCTCTCATCTTAGCTTTGTGTACCTGCCGATCCAACCTTTCGAGTATCTGATGGAGCATTTGGTCTGTTATAGGTACTTGTGGTGTTGAAGAAGGAATATCTTCAACCGGTTCAGCCTGATGGCTTGTGGCGGCTAGTGGAGGTCTGATGTATTTTCCGTTAGGGACATACTGATCATCCCGTGGAAGCATGACTTTGGTGTCCCCAGCTCTGTAGGAGACTCCGACTGCTGAGACAAGATCTGAGTCCAAGGCGGGAAAAGGTAAGTTGCCCGCAATTTGTACGTGTCCCATGGCATTCCGGATGTGTCTTGGTAGGTTCAGAGGTTGGTCTATAAGGATGCACTATAGTAGAACGGCCATGTCCGTAGTGAAGGAGGACTCGTGAGTGCTCGGGAAGACATAATGGGACATGATCTATGCCCATACGCGAGCCTCCAAGGTAAGTGCTGAAGCCGATATTCCCTTAGGGTGGGTACGATGGTATCCATAGATCTAGCGGCTGCCAGGTAGTGCGATAACTCTGAGAACGGTGTCCCAGTTAAATTGGTACATCTGGCGCTTGAGTGCAGCTTCTTGAAAGGCGTCCAAACCTTCTGGAATAGGGGGAAGACCTAGAGCTCTTTGAATGGCCTCTTCTGTAATGGGGACTTGCTTCTCACGGACAAAGACAGACTGTAGGGTTGGCAGGTGGAAGTTAGAGTAGAACTCAACTACCCAAGAAAGATTGACCTGCCTCGGCTTTCTCTGTAGGAAACCTCATTGTCTTTGTGCAATTTGCGGCTCAACAAAGGTAGCAATATGGTTTGGGAGGAGAAGAAGGTATTCGTTGTTGTAGCTCCTTTCTGTCAAGATGGAGAACATCTGCTCACAGTAGCGATTGGGAAATCGCGCAGTGTCCTTTGCTGGGAAGGCTTTTTCTTTATCATCAACCTTTATAATCCTCTTAGTTCTTTTTGTTGAGGGTTTAACCGCAGTTGAAGAGGGTTCTGCCACTAATGCTCTCTTTGTTCCTCTTCTCGCTGGTTGTTTGGGAGTAGCATTCTCCTTTCCTTTCTTGGTGGCCATCCTGAAAAAGAGAATAGGAAGAAAATTAAGTTCAAAGAGAAAGAGCAAGGAAGAGGGTTGTAGGAGTGATAATCAATGCACGGTAAAGAGAATGTCGTTAACACATGGTCATGACTACATGTGAAAAGTTCATCAAAGGGAATAAAGCAAGTGCATGTGAGGACAATTAAATGCAAGAGGTTTATTGGCATGCAGGCAAAGGCATGAGGAGCATAGATCAAGCATTCAATGTCCAAGTTAGGTTACCAAGTCTTTCAAACTAACCATTTGTTTGTAATAACAATTATATTTAAGTAATAAAATATAAAAAGGGTTTTGTGAAAAGCAAGCATTGAATAGTAGAGTAATGTAGAAAAGTGCATAATGCCATATGGGCTTTTTCACAAACACATAGCATGCATGATAATTAAGGTATAGAAAGTATTAAATTGAACATGCAAGCAACCCTTTAAAAAGTAATATATAATTGCCAAACAAATTTACAACAATCCACAAGCATATAATGAGAAATAATGACTCAAATAAAATTCCAACACCAAGTAAAAAGGAAAAAGAAAGAAAAAGAAAATATGGATAATGAAAGTAAAAAGAAAAGAAAAGAAAGTAAATATAAAAGAAGAAGAATAATAGAAAAGTAAGGGGAGAAGAAGAAGAGAAAACCTTGTTAATGGAGGGGAGAGAGAGAGAGAGAGTAGAAAGTGAGAAAGAAGGAAGAAGGAAGAAGGAAGAAATAAGGAGGGAAAAGAGAAAATAGGATTTGGGGAAAAGAAAGATAAGATAATTGGCAAATCAAAGAAGCTGTGCGGTGCAAGCGATGCGGCCGCATGTGGCACGCGGTCGCACAAATTTCGCTTATGATAATTGACGCGGTCGCGTCGGTCACGCGGTCCCGTGACCTGTTTTATGCCACTGGCGCGAGGGCAGCCTCGCACTCACACAACTCTCTGTTCAAAATCATTAATTGCCAAATATTGGGTGACGCGATCGCGTGGGGCATGCGATCGCGTGAGTGGCCGTTATGAGGATATGACGCGGTCGCGTCGGTCACGCGTCCGCGTGAGAAGAATTATGCGTTCAGCACCAATCCAGCACCACTCTAGCACAACTTTCGGTCGTGTACCCTTTTCACGTCGAAATCCAAGGCACGCGGCCACGTGAGTGATGCGGTCGCGTGGGAGGCCAATGTTCCTAAGTGACGCGGCCGCGTCGGCGACGCGGTCGCGTGGGGCGTTTTGTGCCACTGGCACGCTTCCAGCCACGCTCTTGCGGGACTCTTTGTTTGTTTTATTATTTCCTCCCATCTCCTGCGATGCGGACGCGTCAATGAGGCAGTCGTGTCGCGTGAAAATTTTTTTTTAAATAAAAGTATGTAAATACAAATGCAAGAAATGTACTAATAAAGAGAATAGTTATTGAATAGGAAAACTAAGAATAAAGAAAAGAACGATCATACCATGTTGGGTTGTCTCCCACCTAGCAGTTTGCTTTAACGTCCATAAGTTGGACGCTCCACTAGCTCAGGCTTCCGCTATGTGGGGATCTTCCAAGAGGAAGATCTCGAGCTCCTTGTTTTTCTTCAGCTTCTCGCCATGGTACAGCTTTAAACGATGTCCATTAACTTTGATAAGTTCAGAGCTTGAAGGATGGCTTAGGTGGTAAACTCCGTATAGTTCGGCCTTCTCTACTCTGTATGGACCTTCCAATCTTGATCTCAACTTGCCTGGCATGAGCCTTAGTCGAGACTTGTAAAGGAGGACTAAGTCCCCAGGTTGGAACTCTTTTCTCTTGATGTGCTGATCATGTACAGCCTTCATCTTCTCCTTGTATAGTCTTGAGTTTCCATAAGCTTCTAGGCGAAGGCTTTCCAGTTCTTGCAGTTGCAACTTCCTTTCAGCTCTGGCTTTCTCAATTCCCATGTTGCACTCCGTTACTGCCCAAAAGGCTTTGTGCTTTGCTTCAACAGGGAGATGACAAGCTTTACCATAAACTAAGCGGAAATGTCTCATCCCAATGGGTGTTTTGTATGCTATTCTGTATGCCCAGAGTGCATCTTGTAGCCTGGTGCTCCAGTCTCTTCTATGAGGTTTGACTATCTTCTGCAAGATACGCTTTATCTCTTTGTTTGACACCTCGGCTTGCCCATAAGTCTGAGGGTGGTAGGCTGTTACAACCTTATGAATTATCCGATGCTTCTTCATTAATCCTGTTAGTCTCCTGTCACAAAAATGGCTGCCTTGATCGCTCACGATTGCTCGTGGTGATCCAAAGCGACAAATAATGTGGTTTCTCACAAAGGAAACAATAGTGTTAGTATCATCAGTGTCAGTAGGAATTGCTTCCACCCATTTGGAAATGTAATCCACAGCTAACAATATGTAAAAATAACCATTAGAATTTGGAAATGGACCCATGAAGTCAATGCCCCAAACGTCAAAGATTTCACAGAAAAGCATAATTTGTTGAGGCATTTCGTCCCTCTTGGATATATTACCAAATTTTTGGCATGGAAAACAAGATCTAAAAAATTCAGCAGCATCTCTAAAAAGTGTAGGCCACCAGAATCCACAGCCTAAGATTTTTCTAGCTGTTCTTTGAGGTCCAAAATGTCCTCCACTCTCAGATGAATGACAGGCCTCTAAGATGGACTGAAATTCTGATTGAGGCACACACCGTCAAACCTGGTCAGTGCCACATCTCCATAAATATGGATCATCCCATATATAATATTTAGACTCGCTTTTTAGCTTGTCTCTTTGGTGCTTAGAAAAGTTTGGAGGAAAGGTGCGGCTAACTAGATAATTAGCTACAGGTGCATACCAAAGGACTACCTCAGATACTGCTTGGAGGTTATCAAAGGGGAAATTGTCAGCTATAGGAGTGGGGTCATCTGTAATGTGCTCAAGGCGACTCAAGTGGTCTGCCACTAAATTCTGGTTACTACTCCTATCCTTAATTTCTAAATCAAATTCTTGTAATAGCAGTATCCAACGTATAAGCCTTGGTTTGGACTCCTTTTTAGCTAATAGATACTTTAGAGCTGCGTGATCTGAGTACACTACTACCTTCGTACCAAGTAAATAGGCTCTGAATTTATCCAGAGCAAAAACAATAGCAAGCAGCTCTTTCTCAGTAGTAGTGTAATTGGACTGAACGGCATCTAAAGTTTTAGACGTATAAGCAATAACAAAGGGGTCCTAACCTTCACGCTGAGCCAGTGTTGCTCCTACTGTATGGTTGGAAGCGTCGCACATTATTTCAAATGGCTGGCTCCAGTCTGGTCCTCTCATAATTGGAGCTTGAGTCAGGGCGGTCTTCAGCTTATCAAATGCTTGTTTGCAATCCTCACTGAACTCGAACTCAATATCCTTCTGCAATAGCCTGGATAAGGGAAGTGTAACCTTACCGAAGTCCATAATGAATCTCTTGTAAAAACCTGCATGGCCAAGGAACGAACGGACTTCCCTCACAGAAGAGGGGTAAGGTAAACTAGAAATAACATCCACCTTTGCTAGATCTACAAAAATGCCAGTATTAGACACATGTCCTAGTACAATACCTTGTTTTACCATAAAGTGACATTTTTCAAAATTTAATACAAGGTTTGCACTGATACATCTATCTAATACTCTAGATAATCCATCTAAGCAAAGGCTAAAGGAATCGCCGTATACACTAAAATTATCCATAAAAACTTCCATACAGTCCTCAATAAGATCAGAGAAAAGACTCATCATGCATCGTTGGAAGGTAGCTAGTGCATTGCACACGCCAAAGGGCATTCTCTTGTAAGCATAAGTCCCAAAAGGACATTTAAAAGTGGTCTTTTCCGGATCCTCAGGAGTTATATGAATCGGAAATAACCTGTGTAGCCATCTAAAAAATAATAATGTGATTTACCTGACAGGCGATCCAGCATTTGATCAATGAATGGAAGAGGATAGTGATCCTTACGGGTTGCTTGGTTGAGGCATCTGTAGTCAATGCAGACCCTCCAGGCGTTCTGAACTCTGGTTGCCATGAGCTCTCCATGCTCATTCTTCACTGTAGTGACTCCAGACTTCTTTGGCACCACTTGTACTGGGCTTACCCATTCACTGTCTGAGATGGGATAGATGATATATGCCTCCAGAAGTCTGGTCACTTCCTTCTTGACAACCTCTAAGATAGTGGAATTCAGTCTTCTCTGGGGTTGACGGACAGGTCTTGCTCCCTCTTCTAAAAATATTCTATGCTCACAGACTTGAGGGTTGATGCCTACTATGTCTGCCAACCTCCAACCAATTGCCTTCTTGTGCCGCCTCAGTACACTAAGTAACTGCTCTTCCTGTTGAGAAGTGAGTTCCCTTGCGATAAAAACTGGAAACTTCTGCTCGTCTTCAAGGTAAGCATATTTGAGATGTGGAGAAAGGGGTTTTGATTAGCGGATAATTTATACGCTTTTTGGCATTGTTTTTAGTATTTTTTTAGTAGAATCTAGTTACTTTTAGGGATGTTTTCATTAGTTTTTATGTTAAATTCACATTTCTGGACTTTACTATGAGTTTGTGTGTTTTTCTGTGATTTCAGGTATTTTCTGGCTGAAATTGAGGGACTTGAGCAAAAATCATATTCAGAGGTTGAAGAAGGACTGCTGATGCTGTTGGATTCTGACCTCCCTGCACTCAAAGTGAATTTTCTGGAGCTACAGAACTCAAAATGGCGCGCTTCTAATTGCGTTGGAAAGTATACATCCAAGGCTTTCGAGCAATATATAATAGTCCATACTTTGGCCGAGTTTAGATGACGTAAAAGGGCGTTGAACGCCAGTTCTACGCTGTTGTCTGGAGTTAAACGCCAGAAACACGTCACAAGCCAGAGTTGAACGCCAGAAATACGTTATAAACTGGCGTTCAACTCCAAGATTAACCTCTACACGTTTAACATTCAAGCTCAGCCCAAGCACACACCAAGTGGGCCCCAGAAGTGGATTTATGCATCAATTACTTACTTCTGTAAACCCTAGTAGCTAGTTTATTATAAATAGGACTTTTTACTATTGTATTAGACATCTTATGATCTTCGGATCATCTTTGATCACGTTTTGGGGGCTGGCCATTCGGCCATGCTTACCCTCTATTCACTTATGTATTTTCAACGGTAGAGTTTCTGCACTCCATAGATTAAGGTGTGGAGCTCTGCTGTTCCTCATGAATTAATGCAAAGTACTACTGTTTTCTATTCAATTCAACTTATTCCGCTTCTAAGATATTCATTCGCACTTCAACCTGAATGTGATGAACGTGACAATCATCATCATTCCATATAAACGCATGCTTGACAACCACTTCTGTTTTACCTTCGATTGGATGGATATCTCTTGGATATCTAATACAGGGGACCGAGTCCGAGTTATTAAATGTCTTCGTGGTATAAGTTAGAACCCATGGATGGCCATTCCTGAGATCCGGAAAGTCTAAACCTTGTCTGTGGTAGGCATAGTGACAGACGCAAAAGGAGGGTGAATCCTATTCCAGTATGATCGAGAACCTCAGATGATTAGCCGTGCCGTGACAGAGCATTTCGACCTTTTTCATAAGAGGATGGGATGTAGCCATTGACAACGGTGATGCCCTTACATAAAGCTTGCCATGGAAAGGAGTAGGAATGATTGGATGAAGACAGCAGGAAAGCAGAGGTTCAGAAGAACGAAAGCATCTCTATACACTTATCTGAAATTCTCACCAATGATATACATAAGTGTTTCTATCCTTATTTTATGTTTACTTATTATTTAATTTCGAAAACTCCATAAGCTTTTGATATCCGCCTGACTGAGATTTACAAGGTGACCATAGCTTGCTTCATACCAACAATCTCCGTGGGATCGACCCTTACTCACGTAAAGTTTATTACTTGGACGACACAGTGCACTTGCTGGTTTGTTGTATCGAAGTTGTGAATGAAAAACGATTTACTAAGACGTGCGTACAGAGTTTCTAGTGCCGTTGCCTGAGATCACAATTTCGTGCACCAAGTTTTTGGCGCCGTTGCCGGGGATTGTTTGAGTTTGGACAACTGACGGTTCATCTTGTTGCTCAGATTAGGTAATTTTCTTTTTGTTTTCTTTTCAAAAATTTTTTCAAAAAAATTCTTTCAAAAATTTCTCCTTTGTTTTCGAAAAATTTTTAAAATAAATCTTTTCAAAAATATATTTTTCTTCAGAATTTTTAAGAATGAATTCTAGAGTTTCATGAAGCATGTTGAAGCCTGGCTGGCTGTAAAGCCATGTCTAATTCTTCTGGATAGGGAATGTCAGGCGTGTCATGTCTGAGTTACATACTAAAGCTTGGCTGACTATTAAGCCATGCCTGACCCTTTGATTGGAGCTTTAGACTAAAGAGCATAAGATTCCAGGAATTCATATTAAAAATTTTGGAATCCTTATTTTTCTTTTTCAAAATGATTTTCGAAAAAAATTAAAAGAAAATACAAAAAATAAAAAAATCATAAAAATCAAAAATATTTCATGTTTCTTGTTTGAGTCTTGAGTCAAGTTGAAAGTTTGGTGTCAATTGCATAGTCATCTTGCATTTTTCGAAAAATTCATGCATTCATAGTGTTCTTCATGATCCTCAAGTTGTTCTTGGTAAGTCTTCTTGTTTGATCTTGATGTTTTCATGTTTTGTGTCTTTTCTTGTTTTTCATATGCATTCTTGCATTCATAGTGTCTATACATGAAAAAATTTTTAAGTTTGGTGTCTTGCATGTTTTCTTTGCATTAAAAATTTTTCAAAAATAAGTTCTAGATGTTCATCTTGACATTCAAAGTGTTCTTGGTGTTCATCTTGACATTCATAGCATTCTTGCATGCATTCATTGTTTTGATCCAAAATTTCATGCATTGCATCATTTTCATGTTTTTCTCTCTCATCATTAAAAATTCAAAAATAAAAAAAAATCTTCCCCTTTTTCTCTCTTAAATTTTCGAAAATTAGATTTGACTTTTTCAAAAATTTTTAAAATCTAGTTGTTTCTTATGAGTCAAATCAAATTTTCATTTTAAAAATCTTATCTTTTTCAAAATCTTTTTCAAAAATCAAATCTTTTTCATTTTTCTTAGTTATTTTCGAAAATTTTAAAAATATTTTTCAAAAATCTTTTTCTTATCTTTATCTCCTAATTTTCGAAAATAACATCATCAATTAATGTTTTGATTCAAAAATTTCAAGTTTGTTACTTGCTTGTTAAGAAAGATTCAGTTCGGTTGGTCGGTTACCGAACGGTTCAGGTCAGGATCAGGGATGAAGGAAGGGGCTCGTCTGGTCACGGTCTTCCAGTCCGAGGGCGCGAGGTCCCGAGCACTTCGTGTGAGGGGGGGTGCCACCTGCAAAGATACTCCGACGCTCTTGTCAGAATACGTGCAGGCAGAATGAAGGTGGTGTAGGGACGTGACGTACCTTGGGGGAAGAGCCAGTCTTCCCCTTATATACATGTCAGTATTGGGCCCCTCTGGAGGGCAGGCCCATATTCCCAAGGACGCTGTCCCATAGCTGTGAGAAAGCTGTACGGGACGCGTGTCCGGGTCGGTTGAGAGGCGTGTAGTCGGGCCGGGTGGAGCTCGGGTCGGGTTGACCCGCGGGAATCCAGGGCCATAACAGTGCCCCCGACGCACCAGTGATGGTCGTGAGGCGATCGGTGGTGCGTGATGTCCTTGTTCGTGTGTTGTCGCCGAGTCGGTTGACCGTGGGAGAGGCGCGTTTCTTGTGCGCGTGTCCCTTGGTCTGCTGAGGCGTTCGTTCACCGCTTCGTTCTTCGTGCTGAGCATTAAATGCTCATAATGGGTTAAAACCCTGTGCGTAAAGACCATTTTGCCCCTATCTCTTTTCGCGCTCCTTGTGGTGGTTTTTAAACAGTTTCTTTCTCTTTTCCTCCTACCCTTGCCATTTTCACTTTCCTCTCTCCTTGATATCCAAAATTCCCTGTTCGAGCCTTCTCGTGCCTTCTTTTTCCTCTCAAGTTCCTGCAACCAATTCAGGTAATTTCCGCTTCCTCTTCCCTTGTGTTTATGCTATGTTTTACTGCTGCGTAATTGTTGTTTGTGATTGTTGCATGCTTGGTTTACTTTAGCCGAATGGCCTTCCAATGGTGGGGTAGACGAATTAAGGGAGGGGTACCATTTCTGGGTAGGTTTTAGGTGATTTGCGTGATAGGCGTGGTTTTTAACTGTTCTTGGCCATGATCTAAGTTTGAAAAGGCGTAGTTTTTGGGTTTCTATGGACTCCCGACCTCATAGTCTAACGGAGTGGTACCCCGATGTAGGTATGCCTCGCATCGTTTCCCGGTCTTCTGGATCTGGCGCGGCCTACGACCCGTACGCCTGGGTGACTGACGATATCAGGAGCTCGCCCAACCAAATGGACTTGGAGGAGTTGACCGAGTTCCGGCAAGCCGGCTACTTGTGTGGGGGGACTGACGAGGAGGCCAACTACGCTTCACGAGACCGAGCTGTCCGGGCAGGCGAGGTGGATGTACCGCACCTTGCTTCGTTGGGCCGTGATAGCTCGGAAGGCTGAATTCGAGTTATCGGGGATGGAGGCACTCTGGAGGAAGCTTGAGTCCTCTGTTAAGGCGAACAATGACTTCAAGGCCCAAGTTGAACTCCTCCAGGGTCAGCTGTCTGAGATGGGGGGAAAGCTTAGCGCTGCTGAGGAGAAAGCGTCATTTGTTGCGGAGAGGTTGAAGGCGTCCGATGAGACCGTGGCCCGGCTTCTTGAGCGTGAGATGACCTTGGAGGGTCAGCTGAATGCTGCTCAGGGTCGGGTTGCCGCCTTGGAGAAAGAGCGGGAGCAAGCCATCTCAGAGGCGAAAACCGCTAAATCCAAAGTCGCAGAGCTTAAGAAGAAGCTTAAGGTGACCAAGGAGCAAGGGAAAAACGCCATCTCGATGACCGAAGATGCCCTGAAGGCTCAGCTAAAGATCGCAGCTCCTGATTTCGACACGTCGTCAATTGGCATTTTCAAGACTATCCAGGACGAAAAGATTGTTGACATGCCGAGGAAGTGAGGTCTTGTAACTTAGGATATTTTGTAACGCATTTGCTGAACAACTTATTGCTCGTTTTTTGTTTTGACTCTTTGTAAGTTATACTTATTCAGTCGTTTGGCCGGTTGCCATTTGCTATATTTGTTGTCGTTGTTTCTTTCGGGGGTGTGCTCGCGCCCGTTTTCCCGTTTTATGTTTGTTATGGCTTGGATCGCCGTGGTCGTGTTGTCGTCGTAGTTGGCTTTGGCCATGAGGAAGATGGCCCCCGGGGTGATCAGTCCCGGTCTGCCATTTTAGGGGGCGCTCGTGCGCGGCGCACGTAGGAAAACAGTGGACAAGTACGAAGATTTTTGACAAGTATGAGTTAGTCATTAGCTAAACAAATTAATCAATATGGCGAGCATTTGATAAAATAAAAAGACAGATCATCATGCGAACAAGGCGAGTATTTACAATTTGTTTGGGTTCTCAGGTCGGCGAGTCGTCTGGTCATGAGTAGAACCTTCTTAGGCTACCCGTATTCCATGTTCTGGGTATTTCCTTGTCGTCGAGTCTTTCTAGCTTGTAAGCGCCTTTGCCGAGTACCTCCCTTACCATGTAGGGACCTTCCCAATTTACCGCCAGCTTGCCTTCCCCTGGGGTCGGGATGCCGATGTCGTTGCGTCGCAGGACGAGGTCCCTTTCCTCAAAATCTCGTTTGAGGACTTTTGCGTTGTAACGCAGGGCTATTCTTTGTTTCAGCGCCGTTTCTGATAGGTGAGCCATTTCCCTTGTTTCCTCAACCAGTTCCTTTTCGACCGCTTCGCTCATGCCCGCGAGTAGTAGTCGGGGGCTCGGTTCGCCGATTTCGACTGGTATTACCGCATCGACCCCGTATGTTAGGCGAAAGGGAGTTTCCCCCGTAGCGCTTTGCTCAGTTGTCCGGTAAGACCATAGGACGGAGGTGAGTTCGTCAGCCCATGTTCCTTTCTTATTGTCTAGGCGCTTCTTTAGACCAAGAAGGATGACCTTGTTTGCAGCTTCTACTTGCCCGTTTGTTTGGAAATGTTCTACCGAGGAGAACTTCTGCTTTATCCCTAGGCCAGAGAAGAACTCCATAAACTTCTTGTCCGTGAACTGGGTCCCGTTGTCTGAGATAACGACCTCCGGGATATCGAAACGGGTTATCACTTGCCTCCACATGAACTTCCGACAGTTGGAGGACGATATCGTAGCCAGCGGTTCTGCTTCTACCCATTTGGTGTAGTAGTCAATGGCGACAATGAGGTATTTGACTTGTCCTGGGCCGACCGGGAAAGGCCCCAGGAGGTCGACTCCCCATTGTGCGAAAGGTCGAGTAGTCGTCATGCCTCCCTTCTTAAGGCTTTGGCTGCTTTCTCATCTTCAGGCAACTTGTCGAGTTACAGGAAGTTGGTGATGGGGTCTAGCCATGAGGGGCTCGACTTCGTCAAGTGGAGGGTGACCGTCGGTTCCTTCACCATGCCTTGGATAAGGGACCGGTTACCCGACCCTGGCTTTGTGCTCGCCAGCTTAGACAGGAGGTCCGCCCGTGTGTTCCTTTATCTTGGGACGTGTTGGACGATGACCTCCTAGAACTGACTCGTTATTTCTTTAACCTTTTCCAAGTATTTTTGCAGGAGGGGGTCCCGGGCTTGGTAGCTTCCGTTCACCTGCGAGGTGACAACTTGTTAGTCGCTGCATACTTCGACCTTTGTCGCTCCGACTTCCCGAGCTAGTATCAGTCCGCCCAAGAGAGCTTCATATTCTGCTTGGTTGTTCGACACTGGAAACTCGAACTTAGTCGATTGCTCATAGATGACCCCTGCAGGGCTTTCTAAGATGACCCCTGCTCCCCCGGACGTTTGGTTGGAGGCCCCGTCAACGTGGAGCCTCCACCGTGTGCCCGTTTCCTCGGGGGGTCCCCCGTCACTTCTACCAGAAAGTCTGCCATTGCCTGGGCTTTGATTGCATGCCGGGGTTTATATTGTAGGTCATATTGGGAGAGCTCAATGGCCCAGGTCATCATCCTACCGGCCAAGTCAGGTTTTTGCAGTACTTGGCGAATCGCCTGATCCGTCCTTACGACTATACGATGGCTCTGGAAGTATTGTCTTAACCTTCGGGAAGAGACTAGGAGTGCCAGCGCCAGTTTTTCCAGTTTGCTGTATTTCAATTCTGGTCCTTGGAGGACCCTGCTCACGAAGTAAACGGGTTGTTGGGTCTTCCCTTCTTCTCTAACGAGCACTGTGGCAAGTGCTTCCTCGGTTACTGATAAGTAGAGGAAGTAGAGGTCTTCGACCTTAGGTTTTCCGAGGACCGGTGGTGCCGCTAGGATCTGCTTGAGTTCTCCGGCCTTGGGTTTTTCGAGGACCGGTGGTGCCGCTAAGATCTGCTTGAAGTGGTTGAATGCCTCTTCGCATGCTGGGGTCTATTCGAACGTCATTCCTTTTTTCATTAGATTGAAGAAAGGCAGAGCTCTTGCTGCTGACGCGCCGAGGAATCGGGATAAAGCCATTAACCTCCCGGCAAGTCGTTGGACGTCTTTGATACAACCCGGGCTCTTCATCTGGAGAACTGCTCGACACTTCTCGGGGTTGGCTTCCACTCCTCTTTGAGTAATCATGAATCCCAGGAACTTTCTGGCCTCCATGGCAAACGCGCACTTGAGCGGATTAAGCCTCATGCCGTGTTGCCGTAGGGAGGAAAAAACGCCATCAAGATCGCTCAGGAGGTCGTCGGGTCGTGTGGTCTTTGCGAGTATGTCATCCACGTAGACTTCTACTGTTTTGCCTATAAGTTCACTGAATATCCTATTCATCAGCCTTTGGTACGTGGCCCCAGCGTTTTTCAGGCCAAAAGGCATTACCTTGTAACAATAGATTCCCCCTGGCGTTATGAACGCCGTTTTTTCCTCGTCGGGTTGGTGCATCGGTATCTGATTGTATCTTGAGTAGGCATCCATGAAGCTCAGATACCGGTACCCCGCCGCTGCGTCGACGAGTGCGTCGATCTTAGGTAGGGGGTAGCAATCCTTGGGACAGGCCTTGTTCAGGTCAGAGTAGTCCACACACATTCTCCATCCCCCATTGTGCTTTTTAACCAGGACCACGTTCGACAACCAGGTCGAGTAGTCCAGTTCTCGGATGAATCCTGCTTCTAGGAGGCTGGCCGTCTGCCTGGCTACCTCTTTTGCCCTTTCTTGGGACATTTTTCTCCTCCTCTGGGCCACTGGCTTGGTTCCCGCCTTAACGGCCAGATGATGCGATATGAGCTGGGGATCTATTCCGGGCAAATCGGCAGGAGTCCAGGCGAAGAGGTCGGCATTAGCCCTGATCATTTCCATCAGAGGCTCCTTCATCTCGTGGGGGAGGTTCCTGTTTATGAATGTGAACTTATCATCGTCCTCGCCGACCCTGAACTTTTCCAAGTCTCCTTCTGGCTCTAGTCTGGGTTTGTCGTCTATCCTGGCGTCCAAGTCAGCAAGGAAGACCCCAGACGCTTCTTTGGATTTTTTCCTGAGAGAGAGACTGGCATGGTCGCAAGCGACCGCCGTTTCCAAGTCGCCTTTGATGGATCCTACGGATCCATCGTCGGTGACAAACTTCATCACCAGCAGCTTTGTGCTAATGGCCGCCCCCAGGTCGTTGATGGTTTTTCTCCCCAGAATGACGTTATAGGCCGTGGAGTCTCGTAATATCACGAAGTCCGCCATGACTGTTCGTCATTTTTGCCCCTGTCCTACAGAGGTCAGGAGTGAGATGATTCCATCCGGCTTGATGAAGTGGTCCCCCAACCCTACCACACCGTGCTGGTGGGTCGTCAAGTCGGCGTCCCTTAGTCCCAGGGCATCGAAAACGTTTCAAAACATGATGTTCGAGTCTGCCCCCGTATCTACCAGGATTCGTTTGATGAGGCCCGTTTCGACCCTGGCCGTGATGGCCATGGGCGGACTTTACGGTGCCTCGTCAAACCATTGGTCCTCTGGGCCGAAGGAGATGGGTGGGATACCTCGGAAACTTCTAACAGTCGAGGTGGAGACTGCTAGGACTTTGGCGTCTTTTTTTTGTACTGACTTTGACCTTGGGGCGGTATTTCTAGCCGTTACCACGTTTACCACTGTAAGGCCGTGGTCGTCACCCTCTGGTTCCTGCCGTCGCCTTGTCGACCGGGATCTGTCTTCGCTATCGTGGTCCCGGTTGCGTCTCCTTGGTTCCCGGATAAGGTGGGAGAAGTCGGCAAGTTTCCCATCCCTGATAGCTTGTTCCAGGGCATCTTTTAAGTCGAAGCAGTCTTGGGTCTTGTGTCCGTAACCCTTGTGGTATTCGCAGTAGAGGTTCTTGTTTCCTCCCGTCCTGTCCTTCAGAGGTCGGGGCTTTGACAGTATCCCCTTTTCCACTATCTGTTGGTAAACTTCGGTGATTGGTGCCGTGAGGGGGGTATAATTGGTGAACTTCCCAACTCGGGGGAACGGTTTGGGTGTTTTACTCGGGCCGCCGTCCCTGGCGTGTTCCTTTGGTCTTTCTCTGCCTTCATAGTGCCGTGCTTGGTTGTAGGCGGGCTGCCGTTTTTTGGCAGCCACGACCCGGCTGACTTCTTCATCGTTGATGTACTCTTTGGCCACGCACTGGATCTCTTGCATTGTCCAAACGGGCTTTGTGGTAAGGTGTTTCCTGAAGTCCTCATTCGAGAGCCCGTTCGTCAAGCACAGGCTTGCCACCGAGTCCGTTAGACCGTCAATCTCCAGGCACTCGTCATTGAAACGGTCCAGGTATTTCCTGGTCGGCTCTCCTGGTCTCTATGTCACCCCTAGCAAATTGATCAGGTGTTTGGCTTTGACAATCCTGGTCGTGAATTGAGCCAAGAAAGCATGGCTGATATCGGAGAATTGAGTCACCGAGCCCTGCGGGAGGTTGTTGAACCACCGTATCGCTGGGCCCGCCAAGGTGACCGGGAAGGCACGACATCTGACCTCGTCTCCTACCCCTTCCAGGTTCATTCTGGCCTCAAAGGTCGTCAAGTGTTCCAGGGGATCTTGTGTTCCATCATACTTCATGTCCGTTGGCTTGTCGAAGTGTTTCGGCAGCCGGACCTCGAGTACGGAACGGTGGAAAGGGGTCGCTCCTATTATCACTGGTCCCCGGGTAGTTCTCCCCGGCTAGTCATTCTCCCCACGGGCGTCCTCTTCGCCTCTGTTCGACGCACGCCGTCTCTCGTGTCGGGCGTAAATGATGGGGTCCCGACTTCTTCTTCTGGCTCGTCCCCGTCCCCCGGTGCTCTCTGACTCGTATTGGGGGCTGGGTGAGCGCCTCGAGCGACTCCTTGAACGGGAGCGGGTCGGGCTCTACTCCGGGGTGCGTTGGTCGCGTTCTCTTTCGGCTAGCCGGCGTTCTAAGTCTTGCATCCTATGGCGCAACTCTTGCATTATCTTGGCGTGGTTGTCGCCAGTTCCTCCGAAGGGGCGTCTTTCGTGAGTCTGCGTCGCGTCCCTTGGAGGCGACCTCTGCTGTTGTCGAGTTTCTGTCGAAACGGCACCTCCCCCGAGCACGGGAGGCGCGGCCTCGCTGCCGGTCCCAGTCTGGACTAGTACGAAGTCCATGGACGAGATCCCCATAGACAGCGCCAATGTTCGGTTGGTCGGTTACCGGACGGTTCAGGTCAGGATCAGGGATGAAGGAAGGGGCTCGTCTGGTCACGGTCTTCCAGTCCGAGGGCGCGAGGTCCCGAGCACTTCGTGTGAGGGGGGGTGCCACCTGCAAAGATACTCTGACGCTCTTGTCAGAATACGTGCAGGCAGAATGAAGGTGGTGTAGGGACGTGACGTACCTTGGGGGAAGAGCCAGTCTTCCCCTTATATACATGTCAGTATTGGGCCCCTTTGGAGGGCAGGCCCATATTCCCAAGGACGCTGTCCCATAGCTGTGAGAAAGCCATACGGGACGCGTGTCCGGGTCGGTTGAGAGGCGTGTAGTCGGGCCGGATGGAGCTCGGGTAGGGTTGACCCGCAGGAATCCAGGGCCGTAACAGATTCAAACTTTGAGTTCTAGAATCATATCTTGTGATTTCTTGTGAATCAAGTCATTAATTGTGATTTTGAAAAATCAAATCTTTTTCAAAACTAATTTCAATCATATCTTTTCAAAAATATTTTCTTATCTTATCTTTTTCAAAATTTGATTTTAAAATATCTTTTCTAACTTCTTATCCTCTTATCTTTTCAAAAATTGATTTTCAAAATTTGTTTCAACTAACTAACTAACTTTTTGTTTGTTTCTTATCTTTTTCAAAACTACCTAACTAACTCTCTCTCTCTAATTTTCGAAAATATCTTCCCTTTTTTTCAAAATTTCTTTTTAATTAACTAATTATTTTAATTTTTTATTTTAATTTTCGAAAAATTACTAACCTTTTTCAAAAACCATTTTCGAAAATCACTAACTCTTTTTCAAAAATAATTTTCGAAAATTCTCCTTCTCTCTCATCTCCTTCTTCTACTCACACAGGGGAACCTCTATACCTGTGGTAAAAAGGATCCCTATTATTATTATTATTTTTCTATCCCTCTTTTTCATATGAGCAGTAGCAAGGACAAGAATATTCTTGTTGAAACAGATCCAGAACCTGAAAGGACTCTGAAGAGGAAACTAAGAGAAGCTAAATTACAACTATCCAGCAAGCACCTTTCAGAAATTTTAGAACAAGAAGAGGAGATGGCAGCCAAAAATAATAATAATGCAAGGAGGATGCTTGGTGACTTTACTGCACCTAATTCCAATTTACATGGAAGAAGCATCTCCATTCCTACCATTGGAGCAAACAATTTTGAGCTGAAACCTCAATTAGTTTCTCTGATGTAGCAGAACTGCAAGTTTCATGGACTTCCATCTGAAGATCCTTTTCAGTTCTTAACTGAATTCTTGCAGATCTGTGATACTGTTAAGACTAATGGAGTAGATCCTGAAGTCTACAGGCTCATGCTTTTCCCTTTTTGCTGTGAGAGACAGAGCTAGAATATGGTTGGACTCTCAACCTAAGGATAGCCTGAACTCTTGGGATAAGCTGGTCAAGGTTTTCTTAACCAAGTTCTTTCCTCCTCAAAAGCTGAGTAAGCTTAGAGTGGATGTTCAGACCTTCAGACAGAAAGAAGGTGAATCCCTCTATGAAGCTTGGGAGAGATACAAAGAACTGACCAAAAGTGTCCTTCTGACATGCTTTCAGAATGGACCATCCTGGACATATTCTATGATGGTCTGTCTGAATTAGCTAAGATGTCATTGGATACTTCTGCAGGTGGATCCATTCACCTAAAGAAAATGCCTGCAGAAGCTCAAGAACTCATTTACATGGTTGCTAATAACCAGTTCATGTACACTTCTGAAAGGAATAGAATCTATGGGGTACAAGCTGCTAAAATCTCATTAGAGATGGCAGACAATTCAAGAAAATAGGCTTATGGACAAGTAGAGGACGTGTTAGTAAAGGTTGAAGGCCTTTACATCCCTGCTGATTTCATAATCCTTGATACTGGGAAGGATGAGGATGAATCCATCATCCTTGGAAGACCTTTCTTAACCACAGCAAGAGCTGTGATTGATGTTGACAGAGGTGAATTAGTCCTTCAATTGAATGAGGACTCCCTTGTGTTTAAAACTCGAGGTCATCCTTCTGTAAACATAGAGATGAAGCACAGTAAGCTTCTCTCAAAACAGAGTCAACCAGAGCCCCCACAGTCAAACTCTAAGTTTTGTGTTGGGAGGCCACAACAAAACTCTAAGTTTGGTATTGAACTCCCATATCCAAACTCTAAGTTTGGTGTTGGAAAGTCTCAACAATGCTCTGAACATCTGTGAGGCTCCATGAGAGCCCACTGTCAAGCTATTGACATTAAAGAAGCGCTTGTTAGGAGGCAACCCAATTTTTATTTATCTAATTTTATTTTTCTTGTTCTTTCATATTTTATTAGGTTCATGATCATGTGGAGTCACAAAATAAATATAAAAATTGAAAACGGAATAAAAAATAGCAGAAGAAAAATCACACCCTGGAGGAAGACCTTACTGGCATTTAAACGCCAGTAAGAAGCATCTGGCTGGTGTTCAACGCCAGAACAGAGCATGGTTCTGGTGCTGAACGCCCAAAATGGGCAGCATCTGGGCGTTTGAACGCCAGAATTGCACCCTGGAGAAGAGCTGGCGCTGAACGCCCAGAACAAGCATGGTTCTGGCGTTCAACGCCAAAAATGGGCAACAAATGGGCGTTCAACGCCCAGAACAAGCACCAATCTGGCGCTGAATGCCCAGAGTTGTGTGCAAGGGCATTTTACATGCCTAATTTGGTGCAAGGTTGTAAATCCTTGAACACCTCAGGATTTGTGGACCCTACAAGATCACCTCAGGATCTGTGAACCCCAAAGGATCCCCACCTACCTCCACTTACTTCTTCTCACCCCTCTTTCACACAATCCCATAAACACTCTTCCCCAAAACTCTTCACCAATCACCTCAACCCCCCTTCCCTATATAAAGCCCTCCATTCTTCTTCATTTTCACACAACACAACCCTCTCTTCCCCTTCTTGGCCGAATACACCCCTCCCCCTCTCCTCCATATTTTCTTCTTCTTCTTCATCTATTCTTTCTTCTCTTGCTCGAGGGCGAGCAATATTTTAAGTTTGGTGTGGTAAAAGTATAAGCTTTTTGTTTTTCCATTACCATTGATGGCACCTAAGACCGGAGAATCCTCTAGAAAAGGGAAAGGGAAGACAAAAGCTTCCACCTCCGAGTCATGGGAGATGGAAAGATTCATCTCCAAAGCTCATCAAGACCACTTCTATGATGTTGTGGCCAAGAACAAGGTGATCCCCGAGATCCCCTTCAAGCTCAAGAAGAATGAGTATCCGGAGATCCGACATGAAATCCAAAGAAGAGGTTGGGAAGTTCTAACAAACCCCATCCAACAAGTCGGCATCCTAATGGTTCAAGAGTTCTATGCCAATGCATGGATCACTAGGAACCATGATCAAAGTAAGAACCCGAACCCAAAGAAATATCTCACCATGGTTCGCGGGAAATACTTAGATTTTAGTCCGGAAAATGTGAGGTTGGCATTTAACTTGCTTGTGATGCAAGGAGATGCACGCCCCTACATTAGAAGGGTCAACTTTAATCAAAGGTTGGACCAAGTCCTCATGGACATATGTGTGGAAGGAGCTCAATGGAAGATTGACTCCAAAGGCAAGCCGGTTCAATTAAGAAGACTGGACCTCAAGCCTGTGGCTAGAAGATGGTTGGAATTCATCCAACGCTCCATCATCCCCACTAGCAACCGATCTTAAGTTACTGCGGATCGGGCCATCATGATTCATAACATCATGATTGGAGAGGAAGTAGAAGTTCATGAAGTCATCTCCCTTGAATTCTACAAAATAGCCGAAAAGCCCTCTCCTAGGGCAAGGCTAGCTTTTCCTCATCTTATTTGCCATCTATGTTACTCAGCTGGAGCTTTCATAGAAGGAGACATTCCCATTGAGGAAGAGAAGCCCATCACAAAGAAAAGGATGGAGCAAGCAAGAGAGCACATTCATGAATCTCAAGAGACGCATGAAGCATCCTTCATGAGAAGATCAAAAAGCAATGAGGGAGGAGCAACAAAGACAAGGAAGAGACATAGAAGAGCTCATGGACATCATTGGTTCCTGGTTCCTGAAACGCCACCATCACTAAGGTGGACTCATTCCTTGTTCTTACATTCTCAATTTTTCGTTTTCTCTATGTTAAGTGCTTATCTAAGTTTGTGTCTTATTACATGATCATTAGTAATTAGTAACTATGTCTTAAAGTTATGAATGTCCTATGAATCCA
>NC_029785.2:84174910-84178014 GCF_000816755.2 Arachis ipaensis
CTCAAATGCATTTTCCTCCACAAAACTATTGGGAGCAAATCAACACCTCCCTAGGAGAATTAAGTTCCAACATGGGACAATTAAGGGTGGAACATCAAGAGCACTCCATCATCCTTCATGAAATAAGAGAAGATCAAAAAGCAATGAGGGAGGAGCAACAAAGACAAGGAAGAGACATAGAAGAGCTCATGGACATCATTGGTTCCTCAACAAGGAAACGCCACCATCACTAAGGTGGACTCATTCCTTGTTCTTACATTCTCTGTTTTTCGTTTTCTCTATGTTAAGTGCTTATCCATGTTTGTGTTTTCATTACATGATCATTAGTATTTAGTAACTTTGTCTTAAAGTTATGAATGTCCTATGAATCCATCACCTCTCTTAAATGAAAACTGTTTTAATTCAAAAGAACAAGAAGTACATGAGTTTCGAATTTATCCTTGAACTTAGTTTAATTATATTGATGTGGTGACAATGTTTCTTGTTTTCTGAATGAATGCTTGAGCAGTGCATATGTCTTTTGAAGTTGTTGTTTAAGAATGTTAAATATGTTGGCTCTTGAAAGAATGATTACAATGAGACATGTTATTTGAGAATCTGAAAAATCATAAAAATGATTATTGAAGCAAGAAAAAGCAGCAAAGAACAAAGCTTGCAGAAAAAAAAAGCGAAAAAAAAAACTTGAAGAAATTAGAAAGAAAAAGAAAAAAAAGCAAGCAGAAAAAGCCAAAAGCTCTTAAAACCAAGAGGCAAGAGCAAAAAGCCAATAACCTTTAAAACCAAAAGGCAAGGTTAAATAAAAAGGATCCCAAGGCTTTGAGCATCAGTGGATAGGAGGGCCTAAAGGAATAAAACTCCCTGCACTCAAAGTGTTTTTTTTGGAGCTACAGAAATCAAATGGCGCGCTTCCAATTGCGTTGGAATGTAGACATCCAGGGCTTTCCAGCAATATATTATAGTCCATACTTTGGCCGAGTTTAGACGACGTAAAAGGGCGTTGAACGCCAGTTCTACGTTGCTGTCTGGAGTTAAACGCCAGAAACACGTCATAAACCAGAGTTGAACGCCAGAAATACGTTATAAACTGGCGTTCAACTCCAAGATTTACCTCTACACATTTAACATTCAAGCTCAGCCCAAGCACACACTAAGAGGGCCCCAGAAGTGGATTTATGCATCAATTACTTACTTCTGTAAACCCTAGTAGCTAGTTTATTATAAATAGGACTTTTTACTATTGTATTAGACATCTTATGATCTTCGGATCATCTTTGATCACGTTTTGGGGGCTGGCCACTCGGCCATGCTTACCCTCTATTCACTTATGTATTTTCAACGGTAGAGTTTCTGCACTCCATAGATTAAGGTGTGGAGCTCTGCTGTTCCTCATGAATTAATGCAAAGTACTACTGTTTTCTATTCAATTCAACTTATTCCGC
Source organism: Arachis ipaensis (assembly GCF_000816755.2). NCBI lineage: Eukaryota > Viridiplantae > Streptophyta > Magnoliopsida > Fabales > Fabaceae > Arachis > Arachis ipaensis. Next base: position 84,176,350 of record NC_029785.2, read on the forward strand.
TTCTAAGATATTCATTCACACTTCAACCTGAATGTGATGAACGTGACAATCATCATCATTCCATATGAACGCGTGCCTGACAACCACTTCTATTCTACCTTCGATTGGATGGATATCTCTTGGATATCTAATACAGGGGACCGAGTCCGAGTTATTAATTATCTTCGTGGTATAAGTTAGAACCCATGGATGGCCATTCCTGAGATATGGAAAGTCTAAACCTTGTCTGTGGTATTCCGAGTAGGATCTGGGAAGGGATGGCTGTGACGAACTTCAAACTCGCGAGTGCTGGGCGTAGTGACAGACGCAAAAGGAGGGTGAATCCTATTCCAGTATGATCGAGAACCTCAGATGATTAGCCGTACCGTGACAGAGCATTTGGACCTTTTTCACAAGAGGATGGGATGTAGCCATTGACAACGGTAATGCCCTTACATAAAGCTTTCCATGGAAAGAAGTAGGAATGATTGGATGAAGACAGCAGAAAAGCAAAGGTTCAGAAGAACGAAAGCATCTCTATACACTTATCTGAAATTCTCACCAATGATATACATAAGTGTTTCTATCCTTATTTTATGTTTACTTATTATTTAATTTCGAAAACTCCATAAGCTTTTGATATCCGCCTGACTGAGATTTACAAGGTGACCATAGCTTGCTTCATACCAACAATCTCCGTGGGATCGACCCTTACTCACGTAAGGTTTATTACTTGGAGGACCCAGTGCACTTGCTGGTTAGTTGTATCGAAGTTGTGAATGAAAAATGATTTACTAAGATGTGCGTACAGAGTTTCTAGCACCGTTTCCTGAGATCACAATTTCGTGCACCAGGTTTCAATTCTAACTTCTGATCATGGTCAGTCTCTGGGTTGTCTGGAGCTGGTAACAATGGTAAAGCTCTGTCATTGTCCTCTGAGAATGTCCCCACACTTGGACCTTGTCCTATGTACTTCTCTTCAAATTCCTCCTGGTGAACTTCAGCCATGGTTTCATCTATAATGTCACACTGGAGGATAGAATGATCCTCCGGAGGATGCTTCACAACTCCATTCAGATTGAAGATTAATACTCGGCCATCTATTTCAAAAGAGTATGTTCCTGAAAAAGCATCTAATTTGAACTTCGAGGTCTTCAGGAATGGTCTTCCGAGTAGGATTGATGACGGCTTCTCTGAGTCATTTTGGGGCATCTCCAAGATATAAAAATCAATGGAAAATGTGAGCCCCTTAATGTCCACTAATACATCTTCAACAACTCCAGCCACTGTAATAATGCTTTTATCTGCTAACACAAAATGAGCTGCCGACCTTTTTAAGGGAGGGAGCCTCAAAATATCATATATAGACAAAGGCATTATACTCACACATGCTCCTAAATCACACATGCAGTCAGAAAATACGACACCACCAATAGTACAATTAACCATACATGGACCTGGGTTACTACACTTTTCAGGTAAACCTCCCATTAAAGCAGATATGGAACTACCTAAAGGAATAGTTTCTAATTCATTAATTTTGTCTTTATGTATACATAAATCTTTTAGACTAATCATCTGAGGTTCCCGATCATGCTGGAATATGATTCACCCTCCTTTTGCGTCTGTCACTACGCCCAGCAATCGCGAGTTTGAAGCTCGTCACAGTCATTCAATCATTGAATC
>NC_029785.2:84178237-84194180 GCF_000816755.2 Arachis ipaensis
AGTAGTACTTTGTATTAATCTTTGAGGAACAGCAGAGCTCCACACCTTAATCTATGGAGTGTAGAAACTCTACCGTTGAAAATACATAAGTGAAGAAGGTCTAGGCATGGCCGAATGGCCATCCCCCAAACGTGATCAGTAGATCAAAAGATGTTCAAAGATTCCTAAGATGTCTAATACAATAGTAAAAAGTCCTATTTATAATAAACTAGCTACTAGGGTTTACAGAAGTAAGTAATTGATGCATAAATCCACTTCTGGGGCCCACTTGGTGTGTGCTTGGGCTGAGCTTGAATGTTACACGTGCAGAGGCTCTTTCTGGAGTTGAACGCCAGGTTGTAACCTATTTCTGGCGTTCAACTCTGGTTTGTGACTTGTTTCTGGCGTTTAACTCCAGACAGCAGCGTAGAACTGACGTTCAATGCCCTTTTACGTTGTCTAAACGCGGCCAAAGTATGGACTATTATACATTGCTGGAAAGCCCTGGATGTCTACTGTCCAACGCAATTAGAAGCGCGCCATTTTGAGTTCTGTAGCTCCAGAAAATATACTTTGAGTGCAGGGAGGTCAGAATCCAACAGCATCAGCAGTCCTTCTTCAACCTCTGAATCTGATTTTTGCTCAAATCCCTCAATTTCAGCCAGAAAATACCTGAAATCACAGAAAAACATACAAACTCATAGTAAAGTCCAGAAATGTGAATTTAACATAAAAACTAATGAAAACATCCCTAAAAGTAACTAGATCCTACTAAAAACATACTAAAAACAATGCCAAAAAGTGTACAAATTATCCGCTCATCATATGCTTATTTAATGAATAAGTGGGTAAAGATCATGATAAAACCACACAATTAAACACAATATAAACCATATAATAGTGGTTTATCAGAATGATTCTAGCCATTTTAATGCTTTGTCCCTCAAAGAAAATGGAAAGAGTAGCAATCTATAGGTGTCAGGATGAACACCATTATATTTAACTGTGTCACATATCCTTTGGAATTTAGTGAGATGCTCATTAGGATCCTCTTGGGCACTCCCTCCAAAAGAACAGTTGTTTTGCACAAGAGTTATGAGCTGAGGCTTCAATTCGAAAGTATTAGCATGGATAGTTGGCTTTTGAATGCTTCTACAACAGTTTCCTGGGTTTGGATTGATGTAGGAACCCAGAACTCTCCTCTCTTGTCCAGCAGGGTTGGCTGCACCTCTTCTGGCATGATTGTTCACCTCTCCTTCATGAATGTTTCCATATCATCCTCCATGCTTATATCCAAATCTTCTTTCTCTTCTTCTGCACCAACAGCCCTCTTTCCTCTTGCTTCCCTTCTTAGTCTCAGGAAGGTTCTTTCCGGTTCACTATCAAAGGAGTTGAATCCTCTCTTCTACTTGTCATACAAGTAGCACAACAAGTAGTAACCAGCAAGTGAAGGATTCACAATTAATGAAAAAGTGCGGTTAAATCAATTGAGGCAAATAATCAAACAGTTAATAAGTTAGTGGGTTAGTTTTACTGGAATGTAAAGAAGTAAGGTAAAATTAAAGGGAAACAACTAAAAATTACAGAGAACAAAAATGAACAACTGAAATTAAAATTCAATTAATCAAAAGAAAATACAAGTGCTCAATCTAGTTGTCGTCGAATTTAGTAATTGTCAATACAAGACCAATCCCCGACAACGGCGCCATAAACTTGATTCTCTCGAAAACTGTCTCTCAAAAAATTCCTTTCGGCAAGTGTACCGGATTGTCGTCAAGTAAAAACTCACTATAGAGTAAGGTCGAATCCCACAGGGATTGGTTGGTTGATCAACGTTAATTGGAGAATTGTTCTAGTTGAGCTAAATCGCAATTGAGTTGAGATTGCAGAATGTAAATTTGGCGGGAAAATTAAATTGCTAGAATTAAATGACGGAAGTTGAATTGCATGAAATTAAATGACAAAAACTTAAATTGCAAGGAATTAAATGGGAATGGGGATTAAGCATGAAATTAAGGAAGTAGAATATAAAAGAATGGGTAGATCAGAGATGGGGAAGCTCATTGGGGTCAGGAGATGTGATAATTCTCCGGATCAAGTTCATTTTCATCTCTTCCTCAATCAATGCATTCATTGATCTCATTGGCAATCTTAGGTGATTAGATCCCAATTCCTTGGCAATCTAACCTATCTAAGAATGAACAATTGCCCAATTTCTTGATTTAAGTGCTCATGGGAAGAGATAAAATTTGGTCACTGATTATAACACACAAATTCATAGATCAAAATATTGGTAGGATTATATGTCACTATATCCATCCAAACCCCAATCTAATCCAATGTGAAAAAGCAATTCTAGCACGATCTCCTCATTCCTCTTCCAAGGTTTCGAGGAGATCTAACTATGAATAGCTTCTTTCCCAAGATAACTATCCAATTGGATGAAGAACGAAAGCTTTCTAGTAAAATCAAGAGAAAAGAAAGAAGAAGAAGAATGAAAACTAGTATTGATCCATTGAATTTACATAGAGCTCCCTAACCCAATGAAAGGGGTTTAGTTGTTCATAGCTCCCAAAATGGAAAATGGAATTGAAAGATACATTCTGGAAATTAAAATGAACTGAAAGCCAAAAAGGTCCCCCCTCTAACTTAAATTCTAAACTATTTATACACTTTCTTCCATTGTTCTTCAATCTCTAAATTGGGCTTTTGGCCTAGATGGAATTAGGTTGAAATGGCTCAAATTGGTTTCCCTTGCTGTTGAGAAAAGATCTGTTTGAATTTCTAGTTCTGGTGCTTCAAGTTGGAATCAATGTTTGATGGCCAACGTTGACTCAAACGCTATCCTAAAAAACCAAATAATTCTACTGTCATTAGTGTTTGACTCAATGTTGGAGGGCCAACGTTCTGCTACCCACGCGTACGTGTTCCTGGCGCGTCTGCGCCCATGCGGTAAAAATGCTCATCCAAGCGTGCGCGTGCTGCACGCATGCGCGTGGATGCAAAAATCCCTTTTCTAATTTTCAAAACATGTAGAGGAGCGTTGGCCCCAGCGTTGGACTGGCAACGTTCCTCCAACGATGGTCAATCCACACATGCGCGTGCATTGCCATTTTTCCCATCCACGCGTATGCGTCACTGACGCGTGCGCGTCGATGCAAGTTTTTCATTTCCAAATTCTGGGCTTCTCATCGCGGATGTTGGAGGCAAACGTTTGAGGCAACGTTGGACCTCCAACGTTCGTTTGGTGACGCGTACGCGTGACCCACGCGTGCGCGTGACTCATGCTTGTGTGTGGATATAGAAATTTTGCTCTTTCATGCGTACGCGTCATAGACGCATACGCGTCGCTTAAACATCATTTAGCTCCAGAATTGATCATTTTATCACCACGTTGGAGGTAACATTGGCTTACCAACGTTCTTTCAAACGTGAGCACCAGCAATCCATGTAGAGAATTGCTCTGCCTCTCTTCTAACATTTGAGGCAACGTTGGTGGTCCAACTTGGCCACCAACGTTGGTTTCTCTTTGATCTTCTCCAGGCTCCTTCTTCAACATCCTTCAATGCCTTTTGAGCAGCTTCAGACAAATTTTCAGGCTCCCGGGGTGACGAATGTCAGAATAGATTCCAGGATCCCAAGCTTTGCTATTAAATCCGCCTCCGTCTTGATCTACATGTTTCCATCTGGGCAGTTTAAAGAGTAGAATCTCACCATGGTGACCAAACGTTCTCCGTGATCCATGCAATTGAGCATGATACCAATCTGTGTACTTCGAGGTGAAGCGTGGAACCTTATTGAACCTTGTGCACCAGCTCTGGGTACGAGCCATTTCCCTTTTACCCTTAAAGCCGCAAAGAGCTCTAAGCCGGCCATCTGTTTCAAGCAAACCATATTCAAGTGAATAAGCAAAGTTAAAGGTTAAGGATTGTACCCACTTGAAGCTTGTATTAGGTGGTAATGGCCTTGGGATAGGTATTTCTGGTGGTTCTGTAAGTTCTACTCCCTTGTGCTCTTCTGTGAATTCCTCCACTTCCTTGCAAGGTTCTACAATTGTATCTGTGTCCTGGTCAAAGTCTTCTATGTCTTCCTCATCACTTGAGTCATAGATTGGAGGTTGAGAAAAATCTACCTCCGCATCGTCTTCATATTCACTTGGGGAAGATTCTTCGATCTCAGAGAATTCACTTGCGGATGCAAGTTCATTACTAAGAGAATTTGACTTGTGACTATCATCATCAAGGGAATTTGTGTCCTGGATCACTCCGTCTGATTCTTCATAAACAACTTGCCTTGGAGATTGTACAATATCCTCCTTAGCATCAACTGTAGCGTCCTTGACGGAGTTCTCCTCAGTTCTGGATTCCCATGGAGATTCAGCATCTCCTAGATCTTCAACCAACACTTCTTCTTGAACAATGATAGCTTCTCCTACTTGTTCTAGTACGAATTTATTCTCTGTCTTGTCCACTGGAGTTTCTGGTATCTCCTTTATGTTACGCTCTTCGTTAGATTGTTCACATGGGGCTGTGGCTAATCCTTGTGTATTTGAGTGCCTAGAAACCCATTGAATTACTACTTGCTCCAGTTGTCGAATGGTTGTTTGAAATTTATTTACTGTTTTCCTTAGGCGAACCTCTGCTTCTCGGGTTGTCGGACTTGGACATGATACAAAAGAAAGTGGTGGTGACTGGGAGTGATTGGATCGGTACTGGGGTAAGGAAGGATCATATGGTGGCGAATGGTGAAGAGAAGCTTGTGAGTGTGGTGGTTCGAGGTTATGTTGAAAGGATGGTTTATATGCACGGGGTGGGGCTTGTTGGTAGTTACAAGATTGTCCACCATATCTTTCAGCTGGGTATGCATGGTAGAATGGTCTTTGTCCAGGATATCTCGGAGGGTGTTGCTGCCTAAAGGGTTGATTAGATCCTCTTGGCTCCATCCATCCTTGATTGGTCTGACCTTGATACATATTCCTGCTATAACTTCTATTTCCTTCAACAAAGTTAGAACCAAACTCAAAGCGAGAGGGGTGAGAGTTCATGGTAGCAAATAAAGATAAAAAGGAAAAACAAAAATAGAGAAACAAGCAAAAGAAAAATATTTACAATAACCAATAATAAGGCACACGTTAGCAGTTCCCCGGAAACGGCGCCATTTTTTATGAGAGAACTTTTGCATGGTCTAGAAATTTGCGGATAAATCCTCGTTGCAAGTATAGTTTCTAAACCATCAAAAGTCCTTTCATACAAACATTTTGGGTGTCACAAGTAACAAACCCTTTTAAAAATTGTTAACCGAGTATTCAAACCTCGGGTCGTCTTCTCAAGGAAATGCAAGGAAGTATGTTCTTATTACTGGCTATAAAGGTTGTAATCAGGGTTTAGAAGGTGAGAAGCAAGTGATTTAAATGACAAGTAAAGTAGATGGCAATTGAAATAAATAAACACTGTAAAGCAACTTTTGGCAAGGTAAGAGAAATTAGAAGTCCAACTTGGTTATCTTCCTCAACAATAATGAAAGTTGAATCTAAATTCCACTTATTTAACCTTTACTAAAGTAAAGGAAAGTCAAGGGACTAATTAGTTTGACCTTCGAATCCTATTTATTTTCCTAAGAAAAAGTTGGGATTATTGAAGTTCAGTTCAATTAGCAAGATAACGATTATCAGTTATGTTGAGTTTGATAATGTTGAGTTACTGATTTCTTAACCAAGACCAAAAGGGGAAAAAGTAAAAATTGCTGGAATAAAAGTATCCTCAGATGGAAAGCAATGGTAACACAAATTAAAGAGAAAGCAATCAATAACTGAAATACCTCAAATAATCATTAATTCAAATCATAACATGGAAAGGGTTCATAAGTCAAGTTGGCAACATTTATAGGTATGAATAAAAGCATTAAAATAAAAGTGGCATAGAAACATAAATTAAAGTAAATATTAAACCTGGATCGAGAGTCACTCTTAAAAACTAAGAGAAGTCCTAAATCCTAATCCTAATTCTAATCCTAAGAGAGAAGGGAGAGAATCTCCCTCTCAAAACTAAATCTAAATCATGGAAAGTAATAAAAATGCGAGCTCTCCCTGAATGGATGCATTCCCCCACTTCATAACCTCTGGTCTATGCCTTTTGGACTTGGATTTGGGCCAAAAAGGGCTTCAGAATTCGCTATGAGTGTTTTCTGCAATTTCTGGTGCGTGGCCTCTATCACGCGTCCGCGTGGGTCACGCGATCGCATCATCCGGAGCATTTTCTTGCCACACGGTCGCGTCAGTCATGCGACCGCGTCATGTGTGTTCTGCTTAAGACGCGCCGTCGCGTCAGTCATGCGGCCGCGTTGCTGCTGATTCGCGCTTGGCACGCGATCGCTTCGTCCATGCGATCACATGGATGCCAGTTTCTTCAGAAGCTCCGTTTTGTGCTTTCCTTCCATTTTTGTATGTTTCCTTTTCCATCCTTTAAGTCATTCTGCCTTGGAAAATCTGAAACTACTCAACACACTAATCACGGCATCGAATGGAAATAAAGGTAATTAAAATAATTAATATTAAAGCTTAGGAAACATGTTTTTCACATACATCACATAATAAGGAAGGGAAAGTAAAACCATGCAATTAATATGAATAAGTGGGTGAAGGATTGAATAAATCACTCAAACTAAGCACAAAATAACTCATGAAATATGGGTTTATCAACCACCAATAGTACAATTAACCATACATGGACCTGGATCACTACACTTTTTAGGTATACCTCCCATTAAAGCAGATATAGAACTACCTAAAGGAATAGTTTCTAATTTATTAATTTTGTCTTTATGTATACATAAATCTTTTAGAAACTTTTCGTATTTAGGTACCTGCTGAATAACATCAAAAAGGGGAACAGTTACCTCAACCTTTTTGAATATTTCTACCATTTTGGGATCAGGTTCCAACTGCTTCCTGGGCTTCCTTGCAAGTTGTGGAAATGGAATAGGAATGGTGTTTTCTGCAGTGGCTGTGCCCTTTGGTGTTTCTTCCTGTGATTGAGCTTCTTCTTCTTCAGCCATGTCCTGTGTGTCCTCTTCCTCCTCAACATCTTCTATTTCCACTACCTCTTCAGCTGAGGCGTGTTCTGGTGGGCTTGGCTCCTCCTGATTTCTCTCTTGCAATGTGGTTTTGGACCTTAGGGTGATGGCATTGATGCCACCCTTTGGATTGGATAAGGGTTGAGAAGGAATTCCACTGGAGCTTGCCTGTTGAGTGTTTGAAGTATTGGGTGGTACCAGCTGAGAGATGAGAGCTTGTATAGCGGATGCTAGGCCATTAAGTGAACTTTCCATGTTTCTTTGTCCTTGTGCAATGGATTGAAGAGCATCGTCACTCGGAGAGGAATTAGATTGAGTGATCTGCAGAACTTGTTGCTAGTTGTGTTGTGGTCTTTGGGACTGCCTCAGGTGAGGTGCTCTGTAAGGCTGGTTCTGGTTCTGCTGCCTGTTGTTGCTATTATTCCACCTCTGATATCCTTGATTGTCTCTGCCTCCTCTGTTATTATTGTCCCTCCAATTCTGGTTAGAATTATCTCTCTAACATTGGTTAGAACTGTCCTGCCATCCATGGTTGTAACTGCCACCTTGATTGTACCCTTGGTTGGGGCGGTCATAGAAGTTATGAGTGGCTGCCACAGTGTTGTCTTCCTGTTAGAGCTGCGGACATTCATCAGTATAACGGCTGTAATCAGCACAGATCCCACACACTCTCTGTGGGACTAGCTGTTGGCTTTGCTGTGCTTGTTGTTGACTCAACTGCATCTGCTTCAGTAAGTTGGTCATTTCACATATACTCTGAGCCAGAGCAGTAGTTTCTTTGCTAGAAGATACCTCTGCAACAGCCTTTGACCGGCCTTGTTTCTGCTTGTGATTCCTTGTAGACTCAGCTAAGTCGCTGATCAATTGCCATGCCTCATTAGTGGTCTTGTACTTTTTCATAGACCCATTGCTAGCACTTTCTAATGTGGTCTTATCTTGGGGCCTCATGCCCTGCGTGACGTAGCCGAGCAACACTATCTTGTCAATCATATGGTGGAGGCATGCTTCCAGAAGATTGTTGAAGCGCTCCCAATATTCATACAGAGTCTCGGATTCGTCCTGAACAATCCTGGAAATGTCTTTCCTCAGTTTATTAGTAACTTCAGCTGGAAATAATTTTTCCAAAAATTCTCTTCTAAGCGTATCCCAGTCAGAAACAGTTACTGCGGGTTGAGTGTAGTACCACTCTCTCGCCTTTCCCTCAAGAGAGAATGGGAAAGCTTTTAACAAAATTGAAGTTTCATCTGCACCATCTCACCTGACAGTAGAACAGGCTGCTTGGAAATCTCTAAGGTGCTTGATAGGCTCTTGAGCAGGTAAGCCATGAAACTTAGGCATCAAGTTGAGCAGTGCGGTCTTTATTTCAAAATCCATAGCCACTGTTTGGTGATGCGCTTGAAACGGTTGCATTGTAAAATCAGGGGCTCCAGCCTCCTGGATAGTAATTCTCCTAGGTGCTGCCATGTCACCTGCAGGAAAATCAACCGAATCAGCAGAAAGGGAGCTTGTTTCTTCCTCAAGTGACGTTTCAGATTCGCCCTCAGAGAGGACTAACCAACGCCGAGCTTGCCTTATTCGGGAGATAGTTCTTTCAATCTCAGGATCAAATACTGGCAAGCTTGGATCAGGAAGTGAACGCGTCATTTAACGAAAGAAACATGCAGCTCATAGTAGCAAAATAGAATAAAATGCAAATAAATAAAATCCAATCAATAACTTAGCACTCTATTGCAACTCCCCGGCAACGGCGCCAAAATTGACGTGGCGGAAATTGGCGAGTTAAGAAATTGTTATAAGAGATAGGTTGCAAGTACAGTTCTTAACCAACCAGAAATCCACTTATCAATTTAGAAGGGTTGTCACTAAAATTAGAATTAAAATACGGGGAGTATAAATCCCAGGTCGTCTCCCAACGAGTTGCAGAAAGGTGTGCTATTTTATTAATCAGATGTTTTCTAAAATGGTTTGAGTTGATAAATAGGAAATTAAATCAGAGAAATTATGTAATTTTAATAAAAACCTTGACTGGGAGTAGATTAGTTGGAAGCCCTAATCTTGTTGGAGTACTCTCAAGATTAATTGATAATTGAATGTTGTTCTGCTTAGTTATCTCTTACTAAGTAGAGGAAAGTCAAGCAAGTTGGAAAGCTATTTCTATTCACAAGTTCCAATCCTCCCCCTTGGAAAGGATTAGTGTTAGTGACTAGAGGACAATCCAACAATAAACCCAATTACAATTTTTCTCTTGAGCATTCCAACTCAAGGTCCACCTTTCAATCAACTCCCAATCAAGTTATGGAACTACTCGCTTATTATGAATGTAAACTTCACAACATAAGAAAGGGAAATAAAGAAAGACATGATAAATAATAATAAAAAAGATCAATTAAAAATAAAAGTAGTTCTTGTATTAATAAATTCTAAAAATAATCCAATAATAATTCTGAATAAATAAAGGATATGGAAGAGCAAGAGACAAGTAAGGAAACAAACTAGAATGATGAAGTTCTGACGGAGGTAATAACTCTTCTCAATATCCCAATCCAAAAAGCAATAATATCAAAATCCTAAGAACTATGAATGTGTAGAGAGGAAACCTAGAGGAGAGGAAAAATCAGATCTAAAACTAAAAATTTGGCAAAATGAATGTTCTCTCCGGTCTCTGCATGTTTTCTGGCTCTAATCTGCTTTTCTGGGCCGAAAACTGGGTCAAAACAAGGCCTAAAATCGCCCCCAGCGAATTCTGCAGATTATGCAAATCGCGCATGTCACGCGATCGCGTCATCCAGGCGTTCGCGTCATCCAACATTTTGCCTTGCCACGCATGCGCGTCGTCCACGCCTTCGCGTCACTTGTGCAGTTTCCAATCTGCGTGGTTGCGTGAGCCATGCGTCCGCGTCACTGCAATTTCCTCTATGTCGCACGGTCGCGTGAGCCATGCGTCCGCGTCACTGTAATTTCCTCTATGTCGCGTGGTCGCGTGAGCCACGCGTCCGCGTCACTTCTCGCTGGTCATCTCCTTAATTTCTTGTGTTCCTTCCATTTCTACAAGCTTCCTTTCTAATCTCCAAGTCATTCATGCCCTATAAATCCTGAAACACTTAACACGCAGATCACGGCATCGAATGGAAAAAAGGAGAATTAAAATACAAAAAAAAAAAGTCTCTAGGAAGCAAGTTTTCAACCATGAAGTATTTTTAGGAAGAAATTGTAAATACATGCTAATAATATGAATAAATGGGTAAAAGCTTGATAAAACCACACAATTAAACATAATATAAACCATAAAATAATGGTTTATCACGTTCCTTAACCTGTTATCAAGCAATACATGCATCAAAGCCTTGCTAAAGTCATAAGAATTCTCATCATTCTTAGCACACAAGTAATTATAGAATAATTCTCATGAAATAGCATCAAATTAATCATGGTTAGAAGAATCTAGGTATGCATGAATTTCTACACCAATTGCTTACTTATAACTCAAGAAAGTGCATAAAACCTATTAAAAATAAAGAAAAAGGCTAGTAAAACTAGCCTAAGATGCCCTGGCATCAAGGCCCACATCCAGAGACTTGCTGACTCAACTGAAGATCAGAAAAGTAGTATATATAGGAGTAGTTTTGAACTAGAAAGGGGATTGGGACCTGGGGGATCCAAGCTTGTAAACACTCTGTATTTTACTTTCTCTATAATTCAATTTATCGGGAATGCACTTTTGATTTCTACTTTCCATTTCCAAAGCTATAAATAGTTAAACCCTTTTTCATTGGGTTAGGGAGCTCTGTTGCAATTCGATGAATCAATAATAGTTTTCATTTTTCTTCTTCTGTCTTTTCTTTTGATTTTGCTAGAAAGCTTTCAATCTTCAGTCAATTGAACAATTATCTCAACAGAGAAATTGTTCATACTTGGATCTCATCTGAACCTTGAGAGAGGAATGAGGAAATCATGTTAGAAATGCTTTCTCACATTGGATTAGGTTGGGGGTTGGATGGATATATATAATGACATGTAATCCTACCAATACTTTGATCTATGAAAGTGTGTGGTATAATCAGTGACCAAACTTCATCTCTTCCCATGAGCAATTAGATCAAGACATTGGGCAATTGTTCAAGCTTAGAGAGATTGGATTGCCAAGACATTGGGATTCAATCACCTAAGATTGCCAAGAAGATCAATGAATGCATTGATTGAGGAAGAGATGAGAATGAACTTGATCCAGAGAGTGCAATATCTCCTAAGCCCAATGAATTCCCACTTCTGATCTTTCTCATTCTCTTTAATATCTACTATTTACTTTGATGTTCATCATCCCCATTCCCATTTAGGTTTCTGCAATTTAAATTCCTTGCAATTTACTTTATGCTCTTTACATTTCGCCATTTACTTTCAGCTATTTCTTTTTCTTGTTATTTACTTTTCCCGCCATTTAATTTTCTGCAATTCCCAATCCAATTTTGATTCAGCTCAACTAGAACACTCCTCTAATTAAAGTTTCTCAACCAATCAATCCCTGTTGGATTTGACCTCACTCTACTGTGAGTTTTTACTTGACGACATTCGGTATACTTGCCGAGGGAAATTTGTAGCGATACAAGTTTTAGTGCATCAAGTTTATGGCGCTGTTGCCGGGGATTGATTTTGCATTGACAATGATTAAATTAGAAGATAACTAGATTGAGCAATTTTCTTTTCTTTGTTGATTTGTCTTGTTTCTGCTATTTTACTTTCAGTCTCAGTACTTTTACTTTTATTTTGTTACTTATATACATTTCTGCATAACTAATCCACTAACTGTTAGATAAATTGCACCACTCACACTAACCATAATCTTAACAAGAGTGATTCTCTCACTTTTCTATTGCTTGTGAGTTCTGCTGATTGTATGATAGGTAGAAGAAGAGGAGCATCAATCTCCTTTGAATCTGAACCTGAGAGGACCTTCCTTAGACTAAAGAGGGAAGCAAGAGGAAAGAGAGTTATTGGTGCAGAAGAAGAAGAGGAGGACTTAAATATGAATATGGAGGATGATATGGAGAACCATTGATGAGCGGATAATTTGTACACTTTTTGGCATTGTTTTTAGTATGTTTTTAGTAGGATCTAGTTACTTTTAGGGATGTTTTCATTAGTTTTTATGTTAAATTCACATTTCTGGACTTTACTATGAGTTTGTGTGTTTTTCTGTGATTTCAGGTATTTTCTGGCTGAAATTGAGGGACTTGAGCAAAAATCGGATTCAGAGGTTGAAGAAGGACTGCTGATGCTGTTGGATTCTGACCTCCCTGCACTCAAAGTAGATTTTCTAGAGCTACAGAACTCAAAATGGCGCGCTTCCAATTGCGTTGGAAAGTAGACATCCAGGGCTTTCCAGCAATGTATAATAGTCCATGCTTTGGCCGCGTTTACACGATGTAAAAGGGTGTTGAACGCCAATTCTACGCTGCTGTCTGGAGTTAAACGCCAGAAACAAGTCATAAACCAGAGTTGAACGCCAGAAATACGTTACAACCTGGCGTTCAACTCCAGAAAGAGCCTCTGCACATGTAACATTCAAGCTCAGCCCAAGCACACATCAAGTGGGCCCCGGAAGTGGATCTATGCATCAATTACTTACTTCTGTAAACCCTAGTGACTAGTTTATTATAAATAGAACTTTTTATCATCGTATTCGTAGTCTTGGTTACTCCGGTTCCCCTCTGGGGCCGAGACCAATGAACTCCATTATCACTTATGTATTTTCAACGGTAGAGTTTCTACACTCCATAGATTAAGGTGTGGAGCTCTGCTGTTCCTCAAAGATTAATGCAAAGTACTACTGTTTTCTATTCAATTCAACATATTCCGCTTCTAAGATATTCATTCGCACTTCAACCTGAATGTGATGAACGTGACAATCATCATCATTCCCTATGAACGCGTTCCTGACAACCACTTCCGTTCTACCTTAGATTGAATGAGTATCTCTTAGATCTCTTAATCAGAATCTTCGTGGTATAAGCTAGATTAATGGCGGCATTCATGAGAGTCCGGAAAGTCTAAACCTTGTCCGTGGTATTCCGAGTAGGACTCTGGGATTGAATGACTGTGACGAACTTCAAAATCACACGTGCTGGGCGTAGTGACAGATGCAAAAAGATAGTAAATTCTATTCCAGTATGATCGAGAACCTCCAAGATGATTAGCCATGCAGTGACAGCGCATCGGACCATTTTCACAAAGAGGAACAGGATGCAACCATCGACAAGGGTGATGCCTCCAGACGATTAGCCGTGCTGTGACAGAGCATTTGGACCATTTTCCCAAGAGGATTGAAAGTAGCCGTTGACACCGGTGACATCCTTACAAAAAGCCAGCCATGGAAAGGAGTAAGACTGATTGGATGAAGACAGCAGGAAAGCAGAGGTTCAGAGGAACGAAAGCATCTCTATGTGCTTATCTGAAATTCTCACCAATGATTTACATAAGTATTTCTATCCTTATTTTATTATATTAAATTTCATCTTGTTGCTCAGATTAGGTAACTTTCTTTTCGTTTTCTTTTCAAAAAAAAAATTTAAAAAAAAATGTTTTCAAAAATATATTTTTCTTCAAAATTTTTAAGAATGAATTCTAGTGTTTCATATAACATGTTTTAGCTTGGGTGGCTATTAAGCCATGTCTAATTCCCAGGATTTTGATTGAGGACTATGAATTCATTACTTCCTTTTTCCCAAATATTTTCGAAAAAAAAATAAAAAAAAATACAAAAAAAAATTTCATAAAATCATAAAAATCAAAAATGTTTTGTGTTTCTTGTTTGAGTCTTGAGTCAAGTTGAAAGTTTGGTGTCAATTGCATATTCATCTTGCATTCTTCGAAAAATTCATGCATTCATAGTGTTCTTCATGATCTTGAAGTTGTTCTTGGTAAGTCTTCTTGTTTGATCTTGATGTTTTCTTGTTTTGTGTCTTTTCTTGTTTTTCATGTGCATTTTTGCATTCATAGTGTCTATACATGAAAAATTTCTAAGTTTGGTGTCTTGCATGTTTTTTTTGCATATAAAAATTTTCAAAAATATGTTCTTGATGTTCATCATGATCTTCAAAGTGTTCTTGGTGTTCATCTTGACATTCATAGTGTTCTTGCATTCATCACATACTTTGATCAAAAAAATTTTCATGCATTGCATCATTTTCATGTTTTTCTCTCTCATCATTAAAAATTCAAAAATAAAAAAAAATATCTTTCCCTTTTTCCTCTCATAAAATTCGAAAATTTGAGTTGACTTTTTAAAAAAATTTTAAAATCTAGTTGTTTCTTATGAGTCAAATCAAATTTTCAATTTAAAAATCTTATCTTTTTCAAAATCTTTTTCAAAAATCAAATCTTTTTCATTTTTTTAGTTATTTTCGAAAATTTTAAAAATATTTTTCAAAAATCTTTTTCTTATCTTTATCACATAATTTTCGAAAATAACATCAGCAATTAATGTTTTGATTCAAAAATTTCAAGTTTGTTACTTACTTGTTAAGAAAGATTCAAGCTTTAAGTTCTAGAATCATATCTTGTGATTTCTTGTGAATCAAGTCATTAATTGTGATTTTAAATCAAATCTTTTTCAAAAACTAATTTCAATCATATCTTTTTAAAAATATCTTCTTATCTTATCTCTTTCAAAAATTTGATTTCAAAATATCTTTTCTAACCTCCTAACTTCCTATCTTTTCAAAATTTATTTCAACTAACTAACTAACTCTTTGTTTGTTTATCATCTTTTTCAAAACTACCTAACTAACTCTCTCTCTCTAATTTTCGAAAATATCTCCCCTCTTTTTCAAAATTTCTTTTTAATTAACTAATTATTTTATTTTTTGATTTTAATCTTCGAAAATTTCTAATTTTTTTCAGAAACCATTTTCGAAAATCACTAACTCTTTTTCAAAAATTATTTTCGAAATTCTCCCTCTCTCATCTTATTCTATTTATTTATTCATCTACTAACATCTCCTCATCTCAAATCTCTGCTCCTATCATCACCTTTGTGTTTGGATTCTTCATTCTTCTTCACCCCTATTCCTTTTCTTCTTCTACTAACAATAAGGAACCTCTTTACTGTGACATAGAGGATTCCTCTTCTTTTCTTTTTCTCTTCTCTTTCTTATGAGCAGGGACAAAGAAAAAGGCATTCTTGCTGAAGCTGATCTAGAACCTGAAAGGACTCTGAAGAGAAAACTAAGAGAAGCTAAATTACAACAATCCAGAGACAACCTTATTGAAAATTTTGAACAAGTAAAGGAGATGGCAGCCGAACCCAACAACAATAATGCAAGGAGAACGCTTGGTGACTTTACTGCACCAAATTCCAATTTACATGGAAGAAGCATCTCCATCCCTACCATCGGAGCAAACAATTTTGAGCTGAAACCTCAGCTAGTTTCTCTGATGCAGCAGAACTGCAAGTTTCATGGACTTCCATCTGAAGATCCCTTTCAGTTCTTAACTGAATTTTTGCAGATCTGTGATACTGTTAAGACTAATGGAGTAGATCCTGAAGTCTACAGGCTCATGCTTTTCCCTTTTGCTGTGAGAGACAGAGCTAGAATATGGTTGGACTCTCAACCTAAGCATAGCCTGAACTCTTGGGATAAGCTGGTCAAGGCTTTCTTAGCCAAGTTCTTTCCTCCTCAAAAGCTGAGTAAGCTTAGAGTGGATGTTCAGACCTTCAGATAGAAAGAAGGTGAATCCCTCTATGAAGCTTAGGAGAGATACAAAGAACTAACCAAAAAGTGTCCTTCTGACATGCTTTCAAAATGGACCATCCTGGATATATTCTATGATGGTTTATCTGAGCTATCAAAGATGTCATTGGATACTTCTGCAGGTGGATCCATTCACCTAAAGAAAA
>NC_029785.2:84194265-84198593 GCF_000816755.2 Arachis ipaensis
CTGGAGGAAGACCTTATTGGCGTTTAAACGCCAGTAAGAAGCATGTTTTGGGCGTTCAACGCCAGAACAGAGCATGGTTCTGGCACTGAACGCCAGAAATGGGCTGCATCTGGGTGTTTGAACACCAGAAATGCACCCTGGAGGAGAGCTGGCGCTGAACGCCCAGAACAAGCATGGTTCTGGCGTTCAACGCCAGAAATAGGCTACAAATGGGCGTTCAACGCCCAGAACAAGCACCAACCTGGCGCTGAACGCCCAGAGTTGTGTGCAAGGGCATTTTACATGCCTAATTTGGTGCAAGGTTGTAAATCCTTGAACACCTCAGGATCTGTGGACCCCACAGGATCACCTCGGGATCTGTGGACCCCACAGGATCCCCACCTACCTCCACTCACTTCTTCTCACCCCTCTTTCACACAATCCCATAAACACTCTTCCCCAAAACCCTTCACCAATCACCTCAATCTCTCTTTCCCATCACCTCTTCACCACTCACATACATCCACTCTTCCCCATAAACCTACCTCATAAACTCCACCTACCTTCAAAATTCAAAATCAATTTCCCACCCAAACCCACCCTAAATTGCCGAACCTTAACCCCCCTCCCTTCCCTATATAAAGCCTTCCATTCTTCCTCATTTTCACACAACACAACCCTCTCTTCTCTTCTTGGCCGAAACACACCTCCCCCTTCTTCTCCATCTTTTCTTCTTCTTCTTCTTCATCTTTTCTTTCTTCTCTTGCTCGAGGGAGAGCAAAATTCTAAGTTTGGTGTGGTAAAAGCATAAGCTTTTTGTTTTTCCATTACCATTGATGGCACCTAAGACCGGAAAATCTTCTAGAAAAGGAAAAAGGAAGACAAAAGCTTCCACCTCCGAGTTATGGGAGATGGAAAGGTTCATCTCCAAAGCCCATCAAGACCACTTCTATGATGTTGTGGCCAAGAAGAAGGTGATCCCCGTGAAGAAGGACTGTTGATGCTGTTGGATTCTGACCTCCCTGCACTCAAAGTGGATTTTCTGGAGCTACAGAACTCAAACTGGCACGCTTCCAATTGCGTTGAAAAGTAGACATCCAGGGCTTTCCAGCAATGTATAATAGTACTTTGGCTGAGTTTAGACGACGTAAAAGGGCGTTGAACGCCAGTTCTACGCTGCTGTCTGGAGTTAAACGCCAGAAACAAGTCACAAACCAGAGTTGAATGCCAGAAATATATGATCGAGAACCTCAGATGATTAGCCGTGCTGTGACAGAGCATTTGGACTATTTTCACAAGAGGATGGGATGCAGCCATTGACAAGGGTGATGCCTCAAGATGATTAGCCATGCAGTGACAGCGCATCGGACCATTTTCACAAAGAGGAATAGGATGCAACCATCGACAAGGGTGATGCCTCCAAACGATTAGCCGTGCTGTGACAGAGCATTTGGACTATTTTCCTGAGAGGATTGAAAGTAGCCATTGGCACCGGTGACATCCTTACAAAAAGCCAGCCATGGAAAGGAGTAAGACTGATTGGATGAAGACAGCAAGAAAGCAGAGGTTCAGAGGAATGAAAGCATCTCTATGTGCTTATCTGAAATTCTCACCAATGATTTACATAAGTATTTCTATCCTTATTTTATTATATTAAATTCGAAAACTCCATAACTATTTTATATCCGCCTGACTGAGATTTACAAGGTGACCATAGCTTGCTTCATACCAACAATCTCCGTGGGATCGACCCTTACTCACGTAAGGTTTATTACTTGGACGACCCAGTGCACTTGCTGGTTAGTTGTATCGAAGTTGTGACAAATTATGAATTGAGATTAGAGCACCAAGCCTTTGGAGCCACTACCAGAGATCACAATTTCGTGCACCAACCATCATGAGGAAGAGGTGCATAATCATATTAGAGAGGGTGCAGCTAATCATGCTGGGCATAAGAGAAGAGTTCTAGGCTCTTACATCAACCCAAACCCAGGAAACTGCAGAAGTAGCATCATAAAACCAACCATTCATGCCAACAACTTTGAGTTAAAGCCTCAACTCTTCACCCTTGTTCAAAAAAATTGTTCATTTGGACGTAGTGCCCAGGAAGACCCCAACCAACATCTAACCACATTTGTGAGAATATGTGACACAGTGAAGTCCAATGGTGTCCATCCTGACGCCTACAAACTGCTTTTGTTCCTCTTTTCTCTCAGGGATAAGGCAGCAAAGTGGCTAGAGTCCTTTCCTAAGGAAAGCTTGACAACTTGGGAGAAGGTGGTGAACAAATTCTTGGCAAGATTCTACCCTCCCCAAAGAGTTAATAGGTTGAGGGCTGAGGTACAAACGTTCAGACACTAAGATGGTGAAACCTTCTATGAAGCATGGGAGAGATACAAGGAGTTGACAAGAAAATGCCCCCTGGACATGTTCAATGAATGGGTACAGTTGCACATTTTCTATGAAGGTTTGTCACAAGAATAAAAGAAGGCCTTAGACCACTCTTCAGGAGGTTCTCTCAACAAGAAGACAATTGATGAGGCCATAGACATCATAGAAACTGTTGCCAATAATGAATAATTCTATGCCTCTGATAGAAACTCAAACAGAAGGGTAATGGAGTTGATTCACATGGATGCATTGCTGGCCTAAAATAATATGATTACCAAATAATTAGCTGATCTCACCAAGCAGATGGAAAGGAATCAAGTTGCAGCAATCCATATCCAACCACCAGCTCAAGAAGGGGTGAATACAGATGAAGAAGGTGATTGGGAGCAAGCCAATTATGTTGGAAACTCATCAAGACAACCCTATGATCCACATTCCAAAACCTATATCCTGGTTAGAAGAACCACCCAAACTTTGGGTGGAGAAACCAACAAAATCAGAACCAAGGTCACAGAATGATGCACGGAAAACTTGTCTCGCAACAAATTTCCTTCGGCAAGTGTACCGAATTCGTCGTCAAGTAAAAACTCACAATAGAGTGAGGTCGAATCCCACAGGGATTGATTGATCAAGCAACTTTAATTAGAGGAATGTTCTAGTTGAGCGAATCCAGAATTTGAGTTGAGAATTGCAGAAAATAAAATGGCGGGAAGGTAAATGACAAAAAAATTAAAATGCTAGAATTAAAGAACTGAAAATAAATGACTGAAAGTAAATTGTTGAATTGTAAATGGGAATGGGGTATTGCTCATAAATATAAATGGCAGAAATTAAAGAGAATGGGTAAGATCAGAAATGGGGAGTTCATTGGGCTTAGGAGATGTTGCATTCTCCGGATCAATTTCATTTTCATCTCTTCCTCAATCAATACACTCATTGATCTCCTTGGCAATCTTAAGTGATTGAATTACAATTTCTTGTAATTCAATCTCTCAAATCTTGATCAATAGCCAATTCCTTGGTCAATTGCTCATGAGAAGAGATGAAGTATGGTCACTGATTATACCACATGCATTTCCCAAATCAAGTGTTGAGAGGATTATAGTCACATATCCATCCAAACCCAATTTGGTCCAGCATGAGAAAGCATTTCTAGCATGATCTCTTCATTCCTCTTTCAAGGTTCAGAAGAGATCCAAGTATGAATAGCTTCTTTTCCAAGATAACTACCCAATTGGATGAAGATCGAAAGCTTTCAAGTAAAATCAAGAGAAAAGATAGAAGAAGAATAATGAAAACTAGTATTGATCCATCAAATTACAACAGAGCTCCCTAACCCAATGAAAGGGGTTTAGTTGTTCATAGCTCTGGAAAATGAAAACAAAGATGGAGAATACATGATGAAACTAGAAGTGCAGAGAAAGTAAATACAAAAAGTAATTCTATGCCCAGAGGCTCCCTATATTTTCCAACTCTCAAAATAATTCAAAGCTACTCCTATATATACTACTCTTCTGTTCTTCTAGTTGATTCTTCAAGTCTTGGGTATGGGCCTTTGGATCTTGAGTTTGAAGCAGTTCTCTTCTTCATTGGGCTGAGTTTTACTTGCAGAGAGAAAGTGTGAAGTGGGTAGAGACTTTAGCTCAGGACGTTAGTGGTGTTAACGTTTAGTGAAAATATGGGTTCGAGAACGTTAGTGACAATCACTTTTTCACTAACGTTTCTTACCAAAGTAAGAGCCACATTAACTCCAACGTTAGTGGTACAAACGTTGCTACTAACGTTGCCTCTTTGTCCTTCGCACATACTGGGACTCCCAGTAACATTGAGAAGTCTCCCCCTTCCCTACGTTAGAGTCCACGTTAACTTAGTTAACGTGGCTCTTTTAACGTAGGACGTAGGCCCTTCGAGAACGTTAGTGACACTTAACATTGTCACTAACGTTCCAATGTGCCCCT
>NC_029785.2:84199077-84204390 GCF_000816755.2 Arachis ipaensis
TTAGTGACAATGTTGGGTGTCACTAACGTTGGCGATCACCTCCCTTCTTCACGTTACCTTCCACGTTAACTAATTTAATGTGGGAGTTAACGTGGCTTATTGGGGCTTGTGTGGGTTCCTTCCAACGTTAGTGACAATGTTGGGTGTCACTAACGTTGGCGTCACCTTGTTTCTTCACGTTAGCTTCCACGTTAACTATGTTAACGTGGGAGTTAACGTGGCCTAGTGTGACTTGGCCAACGTTAGTGATAATGTTGAATATCAGTAACATTGGCTTCCCTCCTTTCTTCTTAACGTTAGAGGCCACGTTAACTAAGTTAACGTGGCAACTAACGTGGCCACTTATGAGCTTGGTCCAACGTTAGTGATAATGTTAAGTGTTACTAACGTTGGCTCCATTTCCTTTCTTCCACGTTAGAGTTCACGTTAACTTAGTTAACGTGACTCTTAACGTGGGCAATGATGGCTTCGAGAGCGTTATTGGCGATCATTTTTCTCATTAACTTTGCAAGTTACTCCCATTCCACGTTAGTGTTAACGTTAGTGTAACTAACATAGCCACTAATGTGGTTCTTCTTTGCTTCCTTTGTCCTGAAATCAAGCAATAAAGTGCATCAAAGTTCTAGTCCAAGTCATGGGAAATGCAACATCCAATTTATCCTTAAATTCATGCAAAATCCTCATGAAATCATGTAAAGTGCACAATGTATACTTGAATCAAGATGTAAGTGAATATCTACCTAAAACTATCTTATTTCCTAAGGAAATGCATGAAACTACCCTAAAAACAGTAAAGAAAAGGTTAGTGAAACTGGCCAAAATGCCCTGGCATCATAGAACCCAAAATTCCAACCAATACAATAATTTCACTTACCAACACCCCAATCAGAAATCATATCAACCCTCGTACAATAACTCTTTCCAAGCTCCATATCAAGCATCAAACAACCACTCTCAACCTCCCAACTCTAACCTACCTTCACCATCAGAAGATAGGATCTCCCGGATTGAAGCCTTGCTTGAAAACCTTTGCAAGAAGTTCCAAGACAACAAAGCATTCAAGGATGAAGTAAGGGCCAATATGAAGAACCAGGGAGATACCATCAAGAAGCTTAAATCTCAAGTAGGATACCTTTCTCAACAAATTCCCAAGCCTACTGATAGCATTCCAAGTGATACTGAGAAGAACCTAAGAGGAGAGACCAAGAAGGTGAGCTGGGAAGAATACAAAGCGATCACTCTAAGAGCTGAAGAGATTTTCGAAGAAGAATTTAACAAGTCATCAAAGCACATTCAGGAAATTCCAAAGGAGAAACTGGGAGAGAAAGAACAAGGAATTGACTATGCACACATGAATGACCCAATGGAGTAGGAAATCTTGAGCCCCTATGTACCAAAAGCACCATTCCCTCAAAGACTCAGGGGTGGTGAGAAAGAGAAGTCATACTCAAGGTTCCTAGATATATTTACATCCCTTCATATCAACATCGCTTTCATTGAAGCCCTTCAATAGATGCCTTCATATATCAAGTGCATGAAGGAGCTGCTGACCAAGAAAAATCCATTGAAAGGTGGACAAACAGTAGTGATGAATAAGAAATGCAGTGCTCTCATCCAAAAAGACTTGCCTACAAAGAAGAAGGATCCAGGGATCTTTCACATACCTTGTGCTGTAGGGGATACAAAGATTGACAGAGAATTTTGTGATTTGGGAGCAAGCATCAATCTAATGCCTCTGTCTCTCATGAAGAAGCTGCAAATCAATGAATTGAAACCCACAGATGTAATTATCCAATTGGTTGACAAGACTCAGAAACAAGCAATAGGTGTGGGTGAAAATGTACTGGTGAAGGTTGGGAAGTACTTCCTCCTGGAAGATTTTGTTGTACTTGAGATGGAAGAAAGCTATCTCCATCCAATCATTCTGGAGAGACCATTCTTGGCCACAGCCAGAGCACTCATAGATGTTGAGCAAGGAGAGTTGGTATTGAGAATAAATGATGAACAACTCACCTTTCATGTCTTCAAGCCCTCACATGAAGCTGAACAAGAAAATAGAGATCTAAAGGACGAGCACAATGAAGTGTTCTTGGAGGAAACAAATAGTGAATCACAAGAAGAGCACCTGAAGACCTCCTTGGTAGAAAAACAGGAGGTCCAAATGATACAACAACCAAGGAAGTCCAAGGAGGAGCTGGAACTACAAGATTCAAGAGGAACTATCAACAAAGATCCTCCTGCCACAAGAATCATCAAAGCACCACTGGAAGGAGAGAAGAGAGTTAGGAAGAAGGCACCAAGGGGATGGAGAAATAAGAAGATCCCTACAGAGAATTTTTCTCCAGGAGACAGAGTGATATCAATCCATCATCCACTAATCTCATCTCATCTCCCTATAATACCATCTCAGTTGCCTCAAGTATACTTAATCAATCGAATCCTCACCTTGCAGCATATGGAGATTCTTAAGGAAGCAACAAGAGATAGATTCACTGTGAGAGGAGAAGACCTGAGACATTATAATCCTCCCTGACAAAGATCAATCGTCAAGCTAATGACGTTAAAAGAGCACTTGTTGGGAGGCAACCCAACCAAAGGTAATTTTTTTTTTCATAGCTGTTTCAATAAAGGAGATAAGTAGATTTTTCTGCATTGCAAGGAACTAAGTTTGGTGTTGCACACCAAAGGAATTCAAAGGTGAATGTATAATTCTAGGTTTAGTGTCCCACAGATTTCACTATGAGCACATTGCATCCCCCAACATAATTAGTCGCTAGTTCCAAACAATCAGAAGAAACTACTTAACAATTGTTTCATTTTTTAGCTCATAGTTTATTTTTTTAATAAAAGCATTTTATGTTCCCTGCATGTATTCACTCTGCTGCATTTAAGAGTAGGAAAGGAATTAAGTTTGGTGTTCCCACACCAACTTAAGTCCAGAAAATCACAAGCATAAATGCATGCTAACAGTTTTTCAAGTGCTTGGGGGACAAGCAACTTCCAATAACGTTGCAGGAAGTCAATTAATCTCCCGGAGGATAAGATACACCATCATCCAAGGAGAACAAAGAAGGATACAAAAGCTATGGATGATGATGACAAAGAAGGAAACCAAGAAGAAGAGAAGAACAACAAGGGGAAGCATGTCAAAGAATGAAAGGTGGTAGAGTTTTAAGCTTTAAATAAGGAAAATCATGTATGAAATAGAACATGCCTCCATAGTAGCTTAGGAATTTCAATTCTGTTTTTGCATTTTATTTCTTTAGTTTATCTTTTGTTGCTAGTCTTGTTGCTTAGGCCACTGCACCAATGCTATGATTGTATGCTTGCTCTTAAGTTCAATAAAAGAAATTATAAGAAATGGCTGTGAAAAATAAGAGTGAAATCCAATGTTGAAGAATGAAATTCTAGTGTTTGTGGTGGTGTTTGTAAGCTAAGTTGGTTTATCAATAAGGTTTAAGGATAGAATATCTCATGAACTATGAGCTTGAAGTGCATCCTATGAGACTTAGATGATCAATAAGATCCTAGAAAGGAATGAAAAAGAAAAGAAAAGAGCAAAAAATAAGGCTAGGCACCAATAGTTTGAACCTTGAGGCATGTGTTTGTGGTGTTTTTGTGCAAGGATCTGCTTGGATGAGTAAGTTCTTAGGAGTGCTTCATCACTTGACAACTTAGGTTAACCAACCTGGGATTGTCAACTGAAAGTTCAACATCAAGAGCAACCTTGTTACAACACATTTAGCAACCCAAAGAGGTGTTGGACATCAAGGTCTCAAGAATAAATAACAAACCATGTGCTTGTGGTGTGTATGTACTGAGAAGAGACTTGGGTGATTAAGTCTTTAGGGGTGTTTCAGCACCTAGCACCTTAAACCAACTGGTTTGGGAGTGTTGGCTGAAAGCCTACCCTAAAAAGTTGTCTCAACACAGAGCACTTAGCCTATGTAAGCAATAAACTCTAAAGAAAAAGAAAAAGCAAAAACAAAGCCAAGATAAGGATCAATAAATAAAGGTCTCATAGAAGGCAATAGAGTGAGTGTTCAAGAGTATGTTATAGCTTAAAAACCAACAAGAACATGAAGCTAAGTTGCTGTGCATGAAATCCCATAAACCAAGGATTTGAATTCTCTAAATAAGGACTTGCATCTCTTATATTTGCATTCATTCTTCTTATGTTCTATTACTTGCTTGAGGATAAGCAAGATCTAAGTTTGGTGTTGTGATGCCAGGGCATCTTGGCTAGTTTTACTAGCCTTTTTTGTATGTTTTAGGTAGTTTCATGCTTTTTCTTAGGCAATAAGCAAGTAATTGGTTGAATATTCATTCATGCCTTGATTCAAGCAAACATTGTGAATTTTACATGATTTCATGGGAATAATGCATGAATTAAATGATAAAGTAGATGATGTATAATCTCATGATCTAAGGCAGGGCTTTGATGCACTTTGTTTGTTTGATTTCAGGGAAAAATAAGCAGAGAAGAGCCACGTTAGTGAACATGGCTCTAACGTGGCCATTAACATAGAAGAGAAGCAAGCTTGCAACGTTAGTGATGAAGTTAACACCACTAACATCTTCGAAAGCCATTGTAGCCCACGTTAGTGGCCACGTTAGTGCCACTAACGTGGAAACTAACGTGGAAGAAAAGAGAAGCTCCAACGTTAGTGGCAAAGTTAACACCACTAACATTAGAAAGGCCAACATAAGCCCACGTTAGTGGCCACGTTAGTGCCACTAACTTGGGCATTAACGTGGAGCATGAAGGGGAGCCAACGTTAGTGACACTAACTTTGTCACTAACGTTGGAAATGGCCTAGGATACTGATGGGATATTTTAGCGGAGAAACGAATTTCTCCCAAAACACCCAAACTTAACCGGCAAGTGCACCGGGTCGCATCAAGTAATAAAAACTCATGGGAGTGAGGTCGATCCCACAGGGATTGAAGGATTGAGCAATTTTAGTTTAGTGGTTGATTTAGTCAAGCGAATCAAGATTTGGTTGAGAGATTTGTGATTTGCAGAATTTAAATTGCATAGAAAGTAAAGGGAATGGGTAATTGGCATGAAATTAAAGAGAACTGGAATTTAAAGTGCTGAATCTTAAAGAACAAGAAATTAAACGGCAGAAACTTAGAACGCAAGAAATGTAAATTGCAAAATCTTAAAGTGCAAGAAATGTAAATGGCTTGAATTGTAAAGGGAATTGGGAGTTGGATTTGCAGAAATTAAACAAGGAAAAGTAAATTGCAACAAACAGAGAAGTAAAGGATGTCTTGAATCAAACCGGATCTTAAAACAGAAATGTAAAT
>NC_029785.2:84205064-84206519 GCF_000816755.2 Arachis ipaensis
GCAAGAACAAGGAAGAAGAGAGATCAATTCTCCTCCCAAATTCTCTTGAATTAAAATAACAATGCTAGAATGTAAAAGTGAATTCCCAAATCAAAACCAGAAAAGAAAGCTCTCCTGAAAACTCTAAGAAAAGCTCCTCTAAAACTTAAATTCTAATCTATTTATACACTTTCTTCAAATGGTCTTCAAGCCTTCAATTGGGCCTTTGCTCTTGGTGGAATTAGGTTGAGAGAGGCCTTGGTTGATTGCTCTTGGAGTTTGGAGAAGAATCGAATTAAATCGGGTTGGAATCATGAAAGCTTGAGTGAAAGTTGGAGTAAAAGTTAGGGTCTAACTTTTGCTCCAACTTTTCACATCAGCACCCTTGTTTTGCTGATACCAACGTTGGGGCAAAAGTTAGGGGTCTCACTTTTGCTCCAACGTTGGCCTCCCCTTAGTTCTTCATGGCGCCAACGTTAGCTAGAAAGTTAGGGGCTAACGTTGGCGCAAACTTTTGGTGCATCCAGGGAGTGTTTTTCATGCCAAAAGTTAGCCAAAAAGTTAGGGGTCTAACTTTTGCTCCAACGTTGGCCTCCCCTTAGTTCTTCATGGCGCCAACGTTAGCTAGAAAGTTAGGGGCTAACGTTGGCGCAAACTTTTGCTAGCCCAGGGAGTTTTTCAAGCGCCAACGTTAGCTAGAAAGTTAGGGGCTAACGTTGGCGCAAACTTTTGGTGCATCCAGGGAGTGTTTTTCATGCCAAAAGTTAGCCAAAAAGTTAGGGGCTAACTTTTGCTCCAGCTTTTGCCCAAAAGTTAGCCAAAAAGTTAGGGGCTAACTTTTGCTCCAGCTTTTGCTTCCTGGTTCATAATTAATTCAAGACTCAAGTCATTCCTCCTAGCCATTCCTTCTTGCATCAACCTTTCTCCAAGCTTTCTTCACCTATCATTAATCAACCAAACACATCAAAGCTATGCTCAAAATCATGAGATATTCATTCTTTCATAATATTGAGCTCCCATGCAAGTTTTCACAAGCATGCAACCTCAATACATAATCATACAACTAGAACCGCCACTTCTCTTAATCTTTTGCTTGCCTCAAAATTGCTTAATTCCTCAATCCTTCTTTTCAAAGAACTTTCATGTGATGCATTTTTGATGAATATTGAGTGCAAACAAGTTTTGAAGAGAAAAATGTTGTGAATGATCAAGCATCTTGCTTATTGAATTATAGAGAACTATACTATGCAGACAGGCAAGGGTATTATATAACTTTCAATCACAGCAATATCTGATGTAAAATAATCACTTAAGAATACAACCTTTTGGAGTTCACTTGCTTTCCTTCTTCTCATCATCATTAGTGCTGGCCTTTAGGTTCATCTTTTGTTTCTTTGGTTGATGATGCTTAATCCTTCCAAAAGCTTGTATGGACCTCTGCAATGATATTGAAAGTTGCTTGTTCCCCAAGCACTT
>NC_029785.2:84206565-84223152 GCF_000816755.2 Arachis ipaensis
CAGGTTGGGTTGCCTCCCAACAAGCGCTCTTTTATTGTCACTAGCTTGACATCCTTCATCTTCTGATCATGGAAGTTGAGGTTTCTGTTGCCTTTGGTTTGCTCCTCTCACCGTAGGCTTCTCCTTGATAGTTGTTTCTTTTCCTGTAGCCTTCTCACTATTTTCCATAACTGTTTTCCCTTTCAATCCAGCAGCTTTTTCATTGTTCTTTGAGTCATCTTCAGTGGCTCTTAGGGACATATCTCCCTCTCTCTCGCCCAGTTTAGCAAGGTTTTGAACCAGTTGTTCCATGTACCTTTTGAAACGAATTTCTCCCAAAACACCTAAACTTAACCGGCAAGTGCACCGAGTCGCATAAAGTAATAAAAACTCACGGGAGTGAGGTCGATCCCACAGGGATTGAAGGATTGAGCAATTTTAGTTTAGTGGTTGATTTAGTTTTCATTGGGTTAGGGAGCTCTGTTGCAATGCGATGGATCAATAATAGTTTTTATTTTTCTTCTTCTGTCTTTTCTCTTGATTTTGCTAGATAGCTTTCAATCTTCATTCAATTGAACAATTATCTCGACAGAGAAATTGTTCATACTTGGATCTCCTCTGAACCTTGAGAGAGGAATGAGAAAATCATACTAGAAATGCTTTCTCACATTAGATTAGGGTGTGGGTTGGATGGATATAGTGACATGTAATCCTACCAATACTTTTGATTTATGAAAGTGTGTGGTATAATCAGTGATCGAACTTTATCTCTTCAGATGAGTAATTAGATCAAGACATTGGGCAATTGTTCAAGCTTGGAGAGATTGAATTGCTAAGACATTGGGATCCAATCACCTAAGATTGCCAAGAAGATCAATGAATACATTGATTGAGGAAGAGATGAGAATAAACTTGATCCGGAGAGTGCAATATCTCCTAAGCCCAATGAATTCCCACTTCTAATCCTACCCATTCTCTATAATTTCTACTATTTACTTTGATGTTCATCATCCCCATTCCCATTTAAGTTTCTGCAATTTAAATTCCTTGCAATTTACTTTATGCTATTTACAATACACCATTTACTTTCAGCTATTTCTATTTCTTGTTATTTACTTTTCCCGCCATTTAATTTTCTACATTTTCCAATCCAATTTTGATTCAGCTCAACTAGAATACTCCTCTAATTAAAGTTGCTCAACCAATCAATCCCTGTGAGATTCGACCTCACTCTACTGTGAATTTTTACTTGACGACATTCAGTATACTTGCCGAGGGATTTGTAGCGATACAAGTTTTCATGCATCAAATACCCATCTTATAAGTCTGGGTTTAAAATCCTGCTTAATGAGTAGATACTTTAGAGCAGCATGGCAGTATAAATAATGACCTTAGATCCTACTAGGTAGATCCTATAAGTTGCTCCTTTTCTGTAGTAGTATAGTTTTTCTACGCATCATTTAATACGCAACAAGCATAATAAATGACATGCAGAAGTATGTCATGTCTCTGACCTAGGACTGTGCCAATTTCATGATCACTTGTATCACATATTAGCTGAAATGGCAAGTCCCAGTTGGGTGCAGAGATGATAGGAGCAGTGACAAGCTTGGCTTTCAGAGTTTCAAAGGCATACATGCATCCTTGGTCAAAAACGAATAGAACATCAGTAGCCAAGAGATTACATAGGGGTTTGGCAATTTTAGAAAAATCTTTTATGAACCGCCTGTAAAATCCTGCATGTCCTTGGAAGCTTCTAATTGCCTTAACACTAGTAGGTGGAGGCAAGTGTTCTATCACTTCCACTTTAGCTTGATCCACTTCTATCTCCTTATTTGAGATCCGATGCCCAAGAACAATGCCTTCAGTTACCATGAAGTGGCATTTCTCCCAGTTTAGAACTAGGTTTGTTTCTTGGCATCTTTTCAGGACCAGGGTCAGATGATCAAGACAGGAGTTAAATGAGTCTCCATAAACAGAGAAGTCATCCATGAATACTTCAAGGAATTTCTCTACCATATCAGAGAAGATGGATAACATGCATCTCTGAAAGGTGGCAGGCGCATTGCACAGGCCAAATGGCATTCGTCTATAGGCGAACACGCCAGATGGGCACGTGAATGCTGTGTTCTCTTGATCCTGTAGACCTATTGCTATTTGATTGTACCCGGAATATCCATCCAAGAAATAATAAAAAGAATGACCTACTAGTCTTTCTAAAATTTGGTCAATGAAGGGTAAAGGAAAGTGATCTTTCCTGGTGGCGTCATTGAGTTATCTGTAGTCAATGCACATACGCCACCCGATAACTGTCCTTTTTGGGATTAGCTCATTCCTTTCATTATGAACCACAATCATCCCTCCCATCTTAGGGATAACTTGGACAGGGCTCACCCAGGGGCTGTTAGAAATGTGATAAATAATCCCAACCTCATAGAGCTTAGTAACTTCCTTCTGCACTACTTCCTTCATAGCTGGATTTAAACGCCTCTGTGGTTGTACCACTGGTTTGGAATTATCCTCCAACATGATTTTATGCATGCATCAGGCTGGGCTAATGCCCTTAAGGTCACTTATAGTCCACCCAAGGACAGTCATATGTGTTTTGAGCACTTTAATTAGTTCTTCTTCTTCCTGTGGCTCTAGTGCAGAGCTTATGATTACAGGATAGGCATCTCCTTCTCCCGGAAATGCATATTTCATGGAGGAAGGTAATGACTTAAGCTCAAGCTTAGGAGACTTCTCCTTCTTCTCAGAGGTTTTCAGAGGTTCCTCTGAATCAGGCTGAGTATCATTAAGGATATCATCAAGCCTTTCCTTGAAGCTTTCAGCCATGTTGACCTCTTTCACCAGGGAATCAATGAGGTCAATGCTCATGCATTCCTCAGGAATATCTGGATGCTGCATAGCCTTGACAGCATTCAGTACGAACTTTTCCTCATTAACTCTTCTGGTTACTTCCCCTTTTTCAACATCAACGAGGGTTCGTCCTGTAACTAGGAAAGGTCTTCCTAGGATAAGGGATGCACTCTTGTGCCCCTCCATGTCCAATACCACAAAGTCAGCGGGAAAGGCAAAAGGTCCAACCCTAATAATCATGTCCTCTTTTACTCCTGATGTTATCTTAATAGAACCATCAGCAAGTTGAAGGCATAAGCGAGTTGGTTTGACTTCATCAGTCAAAAAGAGCTTCTTTATTAAAGAAGTAGGTATTCGGTTAATGCTTGCCCCATGGTCACACAAAGTTGTCCTTGTACAAGCATCACCTAGAGTGCATGGTATCATAAAGCTTCCAGGGTATTTAAGCTTCTCTGGTAAGCTATTCTGAATGATTGCACTACATTCCTCTTCCAGTCACGTATTCACAGAACCCAAGTAGACGCGGGTATTTGTCAGATGCGTTCGTCTTAATGTGATGAACAGAGCTAATTTTTCAGAATATCCTATTCACCACGATGAAGATCGGATATACATCTTAGAGACAGATCAAACACAGATCGGAGAAGAAATAGTAATACTTTTATTAATTCATACGACTCAGCAGGGCTCCTACCCTCAACCTAGGAGATTTAGAAACTCATACTGAGGTAAAATACAATGATAAACGTGTATGATGGTAAAAGCGAAGTAAAAGTGTTCGAATAACATGAAGTAAATCCCTTAAATACTAAGCTAATGACTAGTAAGGGTAGAACAGTCTTTTTAGTTCTAAAATCCACTTCTGGGGCCCACTTGGTGAGTGTTTATGCTTGATGAGGGAAAATCGATTCCACACAAACTCACCAGCAAGTGTATCGGGTCGCATCAAGTAGTAATAACTCACAAGAGTGAGGTCGATCCCACAGGGATTGATGGATCAAGCAACTTTTGTGTGGTGATTAGTCTAGTTAAGCTAACAGTGGTGAATTGAGTGAGATTTGAGCAACAAAAAGTAAATTGCAGTGAATGTAAAGTGCAGAATGTAAATCAACAAAAGCTTAAACAGAAAGAAAAGTAAATTACATCAAATGTAAAGGGAATTGGGTGCAAGGAAAGTAAAGAAAGCAGTAGATCAAGCAATCGAAAAGAACTTGAGAACAAGTTACAGGAAATTTAACTTGCAGGAAAATTAAATCAGACTAATCATGAACAAAAATGTAAAGTTTGCAGAAAAGGAAATTGTAGCAGAGGATTGCAGAAATTGAAATTGCATAGACTGAATTTAATATAACTGAAATATAGAAGTGCAGAAAAATAAAAGTGTTTCAAGAGAGCCTTCTATTCTACTCCTACTCCTACTCCTACTGCTGCCTACTACTAATGCAGCCTACTATCCGTCAGAGCTCTCCAATGAAATGAAACTGATGCCTTTATATAGGCTTTACAAAATGAAAAATGAAATTGCAGATAAATTACAAATAAATGAAATTCCTATTCTAATTGTGTCTTGTTCCTTTGAGTGATGTCAATGGGCTCTACTTGCTTTGAATTTTCAATTGGGCTTGGAATTAGATTAATTTAGCCAGAGTTGCACTTCCAGGAGAATGGAGCATTTTCAAATTGAGCGCAATGTTCATTCACCCACGCGTACGCGTCCCTCACGCTTACGCATGCTTTGGCAATCTGGCATATCGACACGTGCGCGTCATGTACGCGTGCGCGTCCCTTGCATCATTCTCTAAGTGAGCGTAGCGTTCTTCAATTGAGCACTCCCCACGCATACGCGTCACCTACACGCACACGTGGGTCTTCAAACATGCCACTTTCACGCTACCGCTCAGCCCACGCTTGCGCGTGCTTCTTTAGGTATGTCACACTCACGCGTACGCGTCATGCACGCGTATGCGTCGATGGCTGAACTTCCATTCCAAATTTAGATTTGCTCAAAAACACTCATTCATGAAATGTAGTGCTTTCTTTCCAAATGAGCGCTAATTACTTCCACGCGTACGCGTGGGTCTTCAAAAATTGTTGCCCGACATGTAGGTGACTTGTACGCGTGCGCGTCGTAGCGTTCCCGTGCCAAGAGCGCTCTCCTTGTTTAAATCATGGGCCACGATTTTAAAAGCGTGGCCTAAGGCTCCAAAGCATGCTCAAACTTCAAAATGTGTCCAAAATTCTTCCTTCATCTTTTCACCTATCATCAACTAAACAGTAACATCAAAGCCTTGGCATAATCATCAAATCTTGCATCATTCATATTATCAACTAAATCTTGCAAGAAATCTAATGAAAATGCATAAAATTACTAATGTTTGGTTGAATCAAGACAAGCATGATTTTCTCTGTTTTACAGTCATTTTTCTCTTATTCAAGCATGAGGAACAAAGCATATAATTCAAGCAAGATGAGATGATAAAAGCATCTAGACTAGCAAGCCACTACAGCATGAAAACAAACAAACTAACAGACAGTAAATAAATCTAAGAAAACACTAATCAACAGAGGACATTTGCACTTTCAATTAGCATGTTTAAGCTAAAGTCAGTCAGAGAACAATACAACCTCTTGGTGTCCATTTGTTTCCTTTGTGTCATCATCATTGTTGGGTTCCATGTCCTCCCTTTGTCCATTCACATGATGATGTATCATTTCCTCCAA
Source organism: Arachis ipaensis (assembly GCF_000816755.2). Taxonomy (NCBI): domain Eukaryota; kingdom Viridiplantae; phylum Streptophyta; class Magnoliopsida; order Fabales; family Fabaceae; genus Arachis; species Arachis ipaensis. The sequence continues at coordinate 84,212,125 of NC_029785.2, forward strand.
AAGATTGAATGACTTCCTACAAGAGATATTGAAAGTTGCTTGTTCCCCAAGCACTTGAGAAATGGTTAGCATGCATGTATGCTTGTGATTCTCTGAACCTAAGTTGGTGTGGGAACACCAAACTTAGTTCCTTGCCTACTTCTATATGCAGCAGAATAAATACATGCATGAAACATCAAGTACTTTTATAAGGAAAATAAACTATGAACTAGAAAATAAACTATGACCTCTCTTCGGTGCTCTTGTTGGTTGCCTTCACTTCTTGGATTTTAAGACATGGTTGTTCTGTGATTGGTGGAGTGTTCTCTTCATCAAAAGCTTCTTGCATTGGTGGTTCAATGACCCCTTCTTCTATGCAACTTTCTGCCTCACTTGATTATGGACTTCCTGGATTTTCTTCCTCACTTTCTTGTTCTTCCACTTCCTCTTTTGCACTCAACATTTGATTTAATAGCACTTTCATGAAGGAGGTCTGTTGTTCGTCCCAAGATTTCTTTATCTCCTCTTCAGAGCTTTCAATCACAGATTCAAGTGTTGAGAGTCTTTAGTTCAAAGAAGTTTGTGGGGGTTGTGAGTTTTCATGTTCCTTTGTCATCTCAAGTGGCTTCTGTGGATATGCAGTTTTAGGGTCAAATATCTCCACCACCTCATTCTTCATTGAAATTTTGCTTGATACAGGGGCCTCTTCATCTTGCTTCTCCACTTCCTCCTTTACATCCACCAATTGAACTTCATCTTCCTTGCTTAGCAATTCTTTGTTTTTCTTTGCTTGCTCTAAATATCCATTCATCTTATTGCAGAGGATTTCTTGTTCTTTCCAAGAGTCTATGGATGTTTGTAGGTATTGTTCAACTGCTAGCTCAAGGGATGAAGGCTGAGAATGAGTTTCTGGATATGTGGGCATTGTGGTGAAGTCATTTTGAGAAGTATGGAAAGAATTTTATGCTGAGGCATACTCAAGTGGTGAGGAGTTTTCAAATGAAAAACTAAGAGGTAAGGTTGGACAATTTTGCATGAATGAGTTGAAGGTATGCTCAAGTGATGATGGCTCTTGATAAGTGGAGTATAAACTATCAAATGCTTTCTGGTTTTGATCCTCCCATCCACAATGTGAATCATTATTGAATTCATCGGAGTGTGGATCATGTTGTGGCATCGGGGAGCAATCTTCCATGTATGTATTGACAGCACAATCAAATGATGATGTTTCTTGAAGAACAGAATCTGAAGCATTGAAATTCCCTTCCCAGCCATAATTTGTGTCAGTGTCATAACAATATGAGTCACTTTGTGGCTCTAGGAAGTAGTTCATTTCACTTGATTGTTCATACTCTCTCATTCCTTGTTGATATTCCCATCCACCCTTAGCATAATGACATGAATCATTTTGTGGTGTTGGGCAATATCTCATGAAATTGTCTTGCTCATCTTGTGACTCTGAAGCATATTCCCATTGATTGGATTGCTCAGAATCTGTGACCTCTTGGTGATATTCCCAGCCACCATTAGAATAATGACTTGAATCATATTCTGATGGTGTGTAATATCCCATGAAATTTGTTTGATCATTCTCTAGAGCACATCCCCACAGGGTGGATTGCTCATAATCTGCTAATTCTTGGTGATATTCCCAGCCACCATTAGGATACTGATATGAATCATTTTGTGGTGGTGGGTAATATCCCATGAAATTAGCTTGATCAAAAGATGAATTGAACTCCATTTGAGTTTTGTAAAACACAATCACCAATGAAAATTGGAATTTATGTCTCATATAAGATTTGCTTAGTGAGGCAAAAACACAAACACCTTAGTATCAGCAGAAAACAGAAAATTAAAAGGACAAAAACAAAGAAAATGCTTAATCTAGACATATCACCCACTTAATCATTGTTGATCTAAATCAATCCCTGGCAACGGCCCCAAAAACTTGATGAGGGAAAAACAATTTCGCACAAACTCACCGGCAAGTGTACCGAGTCGCATCAAGTAGTAATAACTCACAGGAGTGAGGTCGATCCCATAGGGATTGATGGATCAAGCAACTTTAGTGAGGTGTTTAGTCTAGTTAAGCTAGCAATGGTGAATTGAGTGAGATTTGAGCAACAGAAAGTAAATTGCAGTGAATGTGAAGTGCAGAATGTAAATCAGCAGAAGCTTAAAGAGCATGAAAAGTAAATTGCATCAAATATAAAGGGAATTGGGTGCAGGGAAAGTAAAGAAAGCAGTAGATCAAGCAATCGAAAAGAACTTGAGAACATGTGATGCCAGGACATCTTAGGCTAGTTTTACTATCCTTTTTCTTTGTTTTTAATAGATTTTATGCACTTTCTTGAGCTATAAGTAAGCAAATTGGGTAGAAATACATGCATACCTAGATTCATCTAACCATGGTTAATTTAATGCAATTTTATGAGAATTCTGCTATAATTACTTGTGTGCTAAGAATGATTAGAATTCTCATGACTTTAGCACCCACAAATCAGGTGTCAATGAATCCTTCCCTGATGAGCAATTAATGCTGGTTCACAAGGCACCCTGGTTCGCAAACATTGCTAACTTTAAGGCTACTGGGAAAATGCCTTCAATGATCAACAAGCATCAAAAGAGGAAACTTATCAATGATGCAAAGTATTTCATTTGGGATGAGCCATATTTATTGAAAAAATGCTCGGAAGGATTGCTCAGAAGGTGTATTTCAGAGGAAGAAGGAAGGGAAGTTTTATGGAATTGTCATGGTTCTGGCTATGGAGGGCATTTTGGACGAGAAAGAACCGCAGCAAAAGTCTTGCAGTGTGGGTTCTTTTGGCCCACCATCTTCAAAGACGCACGAGAGCTAGTGAAGAACTGTAATGAATGTCAGCGGGTTGAAAATCTGCCCAAGAGAAATGAGATGCCACAGCAATTCATCTTGGAACTTGAGATGTTTGATGTATGAAGATTGATTTCATGGGACCATTCCCAACTTCATACTCAAACAATTACATTTAGATGGCAGTAGACTATGTGTCCAAACGGGTGCATGCCATTGCAACCCCTACAAATAACAACAAGGTGGTTGTGAACTTCCTCAGAAAGAATATCTTTAGCAGGTTTGGAGTTCCCAGAGCACTCATCAGTGATGAAGGAAGCCATTTTTACAATAGACCATTAGAGACCCTCCTCCTAAGATATGAGGTGAAGCACAAGGTTGCCACACCCTATCACCCCCAAACAAGTGGCCAGGCAGTAGTATCCAACCGAGAGCTAAAAAGGATCTTGGAAAAGACGGTGGGAGCTTTAAGAAAAGACTGGTCAAAGAAGCTGGATGATGCGCTTTGGTCATACAGGACAGCCTTTAAAACACCAATTAGGATGTCTCCATATCAACTGGTGTATGGTAAGGCTTGTCACCTGCCATTAGAGCTTGAACACAAAGTTTTTTGGGCTCTCAAGTTGTTGAATTTTGATAGCCAAGCTGCTGGTGAAAGGAGACTCTTGCAACTGCAACAATTAGAAGAATTCAGATTCCAAGCCTATGAAAATGCCAAAATGTACAAGGAAAAGGCAAAGGAAAGACATTACCTCAAGATGGCACCAAGAAGCTTTGAGGAATGACAGAGAGTGCTACTTTATAACTCCAGACTAAAATTTTTTCCTGGGAAATTAAGATCAAGGTGGTCAGGACCTTTTATTGTCACCAAAGTCTCACCTTATGGACACATAGACATCATGGAAGAAAGCTCACAACGGACTTTCACTGTGAACCGACAAAGGCTCAAACACTACTTGAGTGACATGGGAAAAGAGTCCAAGATAAAATATAGACTCAACTGAGAGAGCGAAACGTCAAGCTAGTGACGATAAAAGAGCGCTTGTTGAGAGGCAACCCAACCAAAGGTAGTTATCTTTCCTTAGTTAAGTTCAATAAAAAAAAAAGGGTAGATTCACTATATTGCAAGGAGCTAAGTTTAGTGTTGCACACCAAAGAAATTTAAGAGTGAATGTGTAAATCTAAGTTTGGTGTTCCACCATGGATTTCATTAAGAACATATTACACCCTCAGCATAACTAATTATCAGCTCGAAACAATCAGAGAAATTACTCAAAAGTTGTTTGTTTTCTAGTTTTTAGTCTGTTATCTAGTTCATAGTTGTTTTATGGTTCATAGTTTACTTTCTTAAATAAAAGTACTTGATTTTTTCTGCATAAGACTCAATTTGCTACATAAGACAAGAAACTAAGTTTGGTGTTCACACACCAATCTAAGTTCAAAAGCCTACAAATATACATGCATGCTAACAATCTCTCAAGTGCTTGGGGAACAAGCAACTTCCAATAACTATAGTTCCTTTTTAGCAAGAAGTGAAATAATAGTAAGTGGTGGTATACATGTTTGGTTGTGTAGTAGCTCACTTGTAATGAATAAAAGGATAGATTGTCCCCCTTTTAGTGTAAACTAGGATATTGCCTATAAATCTTAACAAATAAAAGTCCTTGGATGAAAGAAAAATAAACAAAAAGAAAGAAAGAAAAAGAAAAGCCAAAAATGGCAACAAAAACAGAAGAGAGCAAAGAATAAGGCTAAACACCAATAGCTTGGACCTTAGGACATATGCCTGTAGTGTCTTTGTACTAGGATCTGCTTGGATGATTAGGTTCTATGGAGTGCTTTAACACTTGGTAACTTGGGTTAACTAACCCGGGATTATCAACCGAAAGTCCATTATCAAGAGCAACCTAGTTACAAGGCATTTAGTAACCCAAAGAGGTTCTGGTGATAAACTCCAAATTTGTGGTTTATCCAGTGCTTAATTTGGAGGATTTTATCAACTTTTCTCACATTTATTCAATGAAATAGCATGGTTTTGTAATTCTCCCTAAATTTGTGCTTAAGTGTGAAAACATGCTTTTTAGGTCTTAAAATAGCTAAATTTAATTCACTTTAATTTTATTCGATGCCTTGATATGTTTCTTAAGTGATTTCAGGTTTAGAAAGCAAGGATTAGATTGAAGGAATGAAGAAAAAGCATGTAGAAATGGAGAACCCATGAAGAAATGAAGGAATCGCAAAGTTGTCAATCCTGACCTCTTCGCACTCAATCGATCATAACTTGAGCTACAAAGGTCCAAATGAGACAGTTCTAGTTGCGTTGGAAAGCTAACATCCAGGGCTTCAAAATGATATAAAATTTGCCATATTTTCCTGGCGTTTAGAGATGCATACGCGTGCATCATGCGCACACGTTGCAGGATCAGCGTGGGTCCTTGAGAACCCTTGGTGGTCAATTTGATAACCATTGACACTAGCAAACGCGTACGCCTGGGTAGCAGAACATTGGCCCTCCAACGTTGAGTCAAACACCAATGATAGCAGAATTATCTGGTTTTTAAGGATGGCGTTTGAGTCAACGTTGGCCATCAAATGTTGACTCCAACTTGAGCACCAGAACTCTACAATTCAAACAGATCTCTTCTCAACAGCCAGGGAAACCAATTGGAGCCATTTCAACCCAATTCCATCAAGGCCAAAATCCCAATTCAGAGATTGAAGATCAATGGAAGAGAGTGTATAAATAGCTTAGAATTTAAGTTAGGAGGGGGCTTTTTACTCACTTTTACTTTACTGCACATTTTACTTTCTGTTCATTTCTTTTGCAATGTATCTTTCAATTCCAATTTCCATTTTGAGAGCTATGAACAACTAAAACCTTTCATTAGGTTAGGAAGCTCTGTCTAAATTCAATGGATCAATACTAGTTTTCATTATTTTTCTTCTTTCTTTTCTCTTGAATTTACTAGAAAGCTTTCGTTCTTCATCCAATTGGATAGTTATCTTGGGAAAGAAGCTATTCATAATTGGATCTCCTCGGAACCTTGGAAAAAGAATGAGGAGATCATGCTAGAATTGCTTTCTCACATTGGATTAGATTGGGGTTTGGATGGATATAGTGACATATAATCCTACCAATACTTTGAGTTGGAAATACATGTGGTATAATCAGTGACCATACTTCATCTCTTCTCATGAGTAATTGGACCAAAATTATCACATCTCCTGACCCCAATGAGCTTCCCCATCTCTAATCTATACATTCTTTTATATTCTGCTTCTTTAATTTCATGCTAATCCCCATTCCTATTTAATTCCTTGTAATTTAAGCTTCTGTCATTTAATTTCCCGCAATTTTATTTCTGTCATTTAATTTCTTGTGATTTAAGTTTTCCGCCAATTTTACTTCTGCAATTCTCAACTAAATCTGGTTTCGCTCAACTAGCACAATTCTCCAATTAATATTGATCAATCTACCAATCACTGTGGTATTCGACCTTACTCTACAGTGAGTTTTTACTTGACGACAATCCGGTGCACTTGCCGGTAGAAAATTTGTTGAGAGGCAAGTTTTCGCGAATCAACAAGTAACAAGAAATTTAACTTGCAGGAAAATTAAATCAGACTAAATCATAAATAGAAATGTAAAGTTTGCAGAAAAGGAAATTGTAGCAGAGGATTGCAGAAATTGAAATTGCATAGACTGGATTTAATATAACTAAAATGTAGAAGTGCAGAAAAATAAAAGTGTTTCAAGAGAGCCTTCTATTCTACTCCTACTCCTATTCCTACTGCTGCCTACTACTAATGCATCCTACTATCCGTGAGAGCTCTCCAATGAAATGAAACTGATTCCTTTATATAGGCTTTACAAAATGAAAAATTAAATTGCAGACAAATTACAAATAAATAAAATTCCTCACTCAAACACTTACTTATTGCCTAAAAATGCATGAAAACCAAGTAAAAACTAATGAAAAAGCTTCTGAAACTAGCCTAGGATGACTTGTCATCAGGGCTAAGCTTTGATGAGATCCACGTGCTATGAGGTCTCTTGGGCGTGGAATGCCAGCCAGGGGGTCCTCTCTGGGTGTTTGAACATTGGGCTCTGCTCCTTGGGCGCTGGACGCCAGAAAGGGGGCAGGAAGCTGGCGTTGGATGCCAATTTTGGGCCTTCTAATCCATAACAATGTATAGACTATTATACATTGTTGGAAAGTTCTAGAAGTCCTCTTTCTGTAGCGGTTGAGAAAGCTCTATTTGGACATCTTTAGCTCCAGAAAATCTCTTCTGAGTGCATGGAGGTCAGATCTGGACAGCATCTGCAGTGCTTTCTTTATCTCTGATTAAGACTTCTACTCTAGCTCCTCAAATTCAGCCAGAAAATACCTGAAATGGTACAAAAAAACATACAAACTCGAAGTGGAATCCAAAAATGTGAATTTAACACTAAAACCTGTAAAAACTTAATAAAAACTAAATAAAACCTATTAAAAACTACATGAAAATTATGCCAGAAAACGTATAAAATATCCGCTCATCACCGTTCATTACCAGATCCAAGCTTATTAGCCCTGTTTGATCCTGAGATTGAAAGGACTTTATTACACATTAGGCTCAAATTTTTACAACAAAAGACTGGCAACATTAATGCAGAAGTATGGCGTTATTCATAAGGTGGCCACCACTTACCACCCACAAATAAATGGACAAGCTAAGGTATCTAACTAAGAAATTAAGAGGATCCTAGAGAATATGGTAAAGCCCCATAGGAAAGATTGGAGCACTAGATTAGGGGATGCCTTGTGGGCCTACCGAACTGCCTATAAGACTCCAATAGGCATGAGTCCCTTCTGGTTGGTCTATGACAAAGCTTGCCATCTCCCGGTTGAGATAGAGCACAAAGCGTATTGGGCGGTTAAGGAGTACAACATGGGGTTGCAAAAGGCGAGTGTAGAAAGGAAGCTACAATTGGAAGAGTTAGAGTGTGTGAGGTTGGAGGCTTACAATAATGCCCGGTATATACAAAGAAAGAACTAAAGCGGTACAAAACTGGCATATCAAGTAGAAGGAATTCCGAGTGGGTAATTTTGTGCTACTATACAATTCAAGGTTGAGGTTGCTACCCAGAAAGCTTAGATCAAGATGAGATGGTCTATCTATTGTTGATAAAGTTGAGCCCTATGGAGTTGTTCACTTACGTCATCTCAAGTTATACCATCATACCAATCCCAAGAGTGACAAGGAGGTGGAAATTTTCTTCTTGAAGGTGATAATCTCAAGCACAGGTGAATTTTTGTTAAGATACAGGGTAAATAAGATGAATTAGATCACACTAAGTGAAGTTATGATTTTGAACATTATTAAGCACACTTAGTAGAGTAAAGATTATCCTGTATGTTCCTTTGATACACCTGTTTGTTTGATGACAGGTTAAATAGAAGCAGAGAAGCAGAGAAAAGCAGAGTGGGAAGCCAACGTTGATGGCAAAGTTTGAATAAACTTTGGCAATGAACAAACGCTATAAGAAAAAAAATTGAAGAAGCAATGTTGGAGGGAACGTTGGTGATCCAACGTCAACCCCAACGTGCACGCAAAAGAAGCCTGAAAAAATTTGTAGCTACGCGTACGCATCCATCACGCATACGCGTGCTTGATGAAGAAATGGCAAACCACGCTTACGCGTAACCCACGCGTACGCGTGAGTAGTGAAAAATGACAAGCCACGCGTGTGCGTCCCCTGCGCGCATGCGTGAGAAGGCCAACGTTGGAGGTAACGTTGGGGAGCAAACGCTGGGTCCAACGTCCGCGATGACAACCCTAGGCAAAAATTTGATGTGACGCATACGCGTGGGTCACGCGTATGCGTCGATTGGCAAAAACAGCATGCACGCGTACGCGTGGGGACGCATACGCATGGATTGAAAAACGTTGGAGCGGACGTTTGCATGCCAACGTTGACGTAAACGCAGATGACAGAGTCTGAGAGCAATTTTTAACACTGCAACATTTCTAAAGGCCCTAATTACACCCCTGGACCATGCAAGCAAGCTGAGCCCATCAATTATCACTCATCCAAGGCACAAGAAGGATCTAGATTAGAAATTTTGAATTTAATTGTAATTTTCTCTTTCATTTTCTGTAAGCCTATATATAGGCAGTAGCTGGATTGGAGAAATCATTCTGGATTGGAGGGGAGTCTAGAATCGTGCACCACATCCCCTAACACATTATAGCTGCTCTTTTACTTGTTAACTAAAAAAAAAAAGAAAGAGGTGGATTAAATAAATTATGTTTACTTGACTTTCCTTCATTTTTAGAGGATGACGAAGTAGGAATACTCTTGATAATTACCATATTTATGGTTAATAACAAGAATAGGAAGCTTAGTTCTCATCCTTAGCCAAGGCCCTTTAGATTAAGTGATTGTCAATCCCTTTTGTTGACTTTAATTTCTTAATTTTTTTACTTTAAATTCATATTTCTTAGTCATATGCCATTTTATTATTATCATCTTAGTTACATGCTTGTTAGATAGTCAATTACTTGCTTGATATTCCTAACTCTTGCATTTTAATTGTTAATTGTTAATTGCTTTTGAATTCTAGTCACTTTACTTTTTCCACAAGCAATTCAAAACCCCCAAATTTCCTAATCAATGATGTGGATTCAATTGCAAGTTCTAAGGATAACTACCTGGGATCATACTCCTAGTAATTGATTTGATTCTTGTGACACTCTTCTAAACTATAATTGAGGATCACTTGCCGATTTAGACCATACTTGCGACATTTGAGTTTGAAAATATAAAATCTGGTCAAACCGTAATTAATTAAATAATAAATTAAATACGAGCAAATATGATTAGAAAATTTTGCAATCGAAATTTGATAATTTAAATATGATATTTAGACTGAGTGAATTTTACTGAGTTGGAAAACATAGTTTTCTGAATAAAAATGCGCACTGGAAATTTGACCAGCAGTACCAGCTGCGATCTGTCCGGTACTATGGCTGGAAAAATTAATTAGAAGTGAATAATTTTAGGAAATAAGAATTTATAATTTGGAAAGGTAGAAATATTTAAAATACAATTTAAAACTCTAATCTTAAAGGTTTTGGCCCAAAATTGGACCAACGAACTAAGCCAAGTGGATCGGGCCCAAGTGGGTCTAAGACCAAACATATATAAACATTAGTTATGAGCATTTCAGCTCATTTACCCTAAAAATGAGAGGGAGGGATGCTGTTTGAAGAACGGGTGGAAAATGATTTGAAACGAAAAAGTTAGGCCCGTCGGCAGTTTCGGGTTGAAAATGTAATCCTGCAGCTTTTTTAACTTAGTAACATTTTTGGTAAAACGTATGCCGACGCGCACACATGGCCGACGCGCACACATCACTCACGATTTTTACTCTCTCACGCGTGCGCCTGGCTGACACGTACGCGTCTATGTATTGATGCAAGTGCCCAATAGAAAATCCAGAGAGTTGCGCTGGTATTGTGCTGGTTGAGGGCGAAGAGCACAAAACTCACCCACGCGTACGCGTGACTGACGCGCACGCATCGCGCTACCTTTCTTCTTCCCATGCGTGCGCATGGATGACGCTCACGCGTCACTTCCTTTTTCCGTTTTCCACGCGTGCACGTAGTTGACACGCACGCGTGACCCCATTTTCAGCAAAAGTTTATTTTTGAGTTTTTAAAGCCGAATTTCAAACTTCTAAGCCGCCATTTTCATCCTTTAAGTCCTAANAATTTTGAATTTAATTGTAATTTTCTCTTTCATTTTCTGTAAGCCTATATATAGGCAGTAGCTGGATTGGAGAAATCATTCTGGATTGGAGGGGAGTCTAGAATCGTGCACCACATCCCCTAACACACGCCCTTTTCATCTTTATTTTCTTTCCTTTGTAGCAGTAGTTTAGTTTTAATTTGTAATTTTCAATTACGAACTTTGAATTTTCAATTCCAGTTTTAAATTCTTAATTCTCATCTTTATTTTTCTGCACTTCTTTTTTCTCTGTTGAATAGACCAATGAACAACTAACTCTTTTCATTGGTTAGAGAGCTCTGTTAAAATTCAATGGATTAATTTGCTTTTATCACTCAATCTTCTTCTGTCTTTTCTCTTGATTTTACTAGAAAGCTTTCGATCTTAATTCAATTGAGCAATTGTCTCGATGGAGAAGTTGTTCATAATTGGATCTCCTCGG
>NC_029785.2:84224685-84225118 GCF_000816755.2 Arachis ipaensis
ATTAGTTATGAGCATTTCAGCTCATTTACCCTAAAAATGAGAGGGAGGGGCGGATAGAGAAAAGAGAGAAAGGAAACCTAGCTTCCCATACTTCAAATCACCGTCACTTTCTCTCTGAAACTCCGATTGACGAGCCATTTGTGGCCACGCATCGCTCTTCTCATCCTCTACAATTCTATCTAAGTTTTGTGGTGAGTATTCCACTGCTTTCTGCCCTGTTTTTGTTTTTCTCTTTAAATTCGAATTTGGTTTGGGTTTTAAGGAAATCTTGTGATTTTGGTTGTTTAAGAGTGCTCTAGTATGAGCCATTGGTGAGTTCCATCAACCAATTTCGTGGGTTAAAGTAAGGAATCTTCTAACCCTTGTGATTTATCAATTTCATGAACCCTAGGTTGATTATAAGTGTGAAAATTGATTATGTTAGAGTATTGGG
>NC_029785.2:84226530-84227024 GCF_000816755.2 Arachis ipaensis
TATATGATTAATGATTAAATGTGGTGAATGAATAATGATGGAAAATGTTGAATGTGATGTGTGACCCCAAGTAGTAGGCAGTGGCATAGTCCACTTGCTCCGGGTATGAGATGGGGAAGGAGAATTATGATAAATGAGTTTAATTATGGAGTTTTGAATGTGTATTTGTAATACCTGGGTAGTAGCGAGGGTCGTGGTTCATCCCGCTTGCTCCGGGTCATTGTTTGAGAATTAGTAATAATGAAGAGTGATTGTGAATGAATGTGTATTTGTGATACCTGGGTAGTAGCAAAGGTTGTGGTTTGTTCCGCTTGCTCCAGGTTAATGTTTGAGATTTGATAACAATGATGGTTGATTTTAAATTGAATGAATATATGTTTAAGATACATGGACAATAGCAAGAGTCGTGGTTCATCCCGCTTGCTCCGGGTCAATGCTTGAGATACCTGGGTAGTAGCAAAGATTGTGGTTCGTCCCGCTTGCTTCGGGTTAAT
>NC_029785.2:84231890-84232053 GCF_000816755.2 Arachis ipaensis
GAAGGAATTCCGAGTGGGTAATTTTGTGCTACTATACAATTCAAGGTTGAGGTTGCTACCCAGAAAGCTTAGATCAAGATGGGATGGTCTATCTATTGTTGATAAAGTTGAGCCCTATGGAGTTGTTCACTTACGTCATCTCAAGTTATACCATCATACCAAT
>NC_029785.2:84233329-84234103 GCF_000816755.2 Arachis ipaensis
GACATGTAATCCTACCAACACTTTGATCTATGAATTTGTGTGGTATAATCAGTGACCAAACTTCATCTCTTCCCATGAGCAATTAAATCAAGAAATTGGGCAATTGTTCATGCTTAAAGAGATTGGTGAGCCAAGGAATTGGGATCCAATCAATTAAGATTGCCAAGGAGATCAATGAATTCATTGATTGAGGAAGAGATGAAAGAAATTGATCCGGAGATTGCAATACCTTTCTATCCCAATGCTTTCTTTTCTTTTTTACTTTTACTTTCTGTCATTTACTTTACATTTATGTCAATTTACTTTTCTGCACTTTACTGCTTTCATTTACTTTTATGCAATTTATTTTTCTGCTGCTTATCACTCCAAACTGAATCGTCTAACTAGGTTAATTAATCAACCATTGATTGCTTAATCCGTTAATCTCTGTGGGATTCGACCTCACTCTTGTGAGTTATTACTTGACGACAATTCGGTACACTTGTCGAAGGAGATTTTTGTAGTGATACAATAAATCTTTTCATCAAGTCATCCAACTTAAGGACGTTAAAGAAAAGTGCTAGGTGGGAGACACCCCTCCATGTTATGATCTTCCTTATGTATAGATTTCCATCTCTTTGGTTGAATTTTTTTAGTATTAGTTAGTTGGAATTGAACTATAAGTGTTTTATGAAGTTTTCATTATTGTTAGTTTGATTAATTTGGTTTCTTTTGTTAGTGACATTGAATTACAGGTGTTTTATGCTATTTCGCTTGCTTAGATGTTGAAATTGC
>NC_029785.2:84238405-84239212 GCF_000816755.2 Arachis ipaensis
TTTATTTGGCACTTTTACCATACTGGGAACCCATGGGTCGGGGGTTCTCATTCCGTATATATCTCTTGTTTTTCAGATGCAAGTCCAAGTGCTCAGAAGTGAGTTGTGGTTCATCTGAGAGATGGCGAAGATCTTTATATTCTCTAATTTATGTTTTGTTTAGAATCTCTCCACCTTTATTTTGAAAAGCTTATATTATGTATTTTGAACTCTTTTGAACTTGCCTATAGAGGCTCTTATGTTTTTTGGGAGAGATTAGGAGATACTGTTGTCAACAACTTTCATACTGTACCCTAGCCAGCCTAAACTTCGCGGGTCGCGACTAGTGGCTATTTACTTATGTTATATATCTATATATTGTCCTTCTCTTACACTCATTTATGCCTTTTTTTTAAATATTGCTTTCGACTTCACGCTTTATCTCTTACTTGTCAATGCGTGAGTGATACGACTTCGTGATTTTATTTTTACTCTTTTCAGGCTTCTCGATTAATACTCCTTTCAAACTTATCTGTAATTATGTATTAAAAATTCCCCTTGAGAGTCGTACCACTAATAAATGGCCAAATTGCATAGGTTAGGAATCTCTCATCACAATAGAATTGGCATTGTAAGTATATTCCTAACCCAACAATTTGACCATCGATCAAATGAATAATCACAATCAAACACAAAATAATAGGGAGTTTGAATTCCCGGGTCGTTCTCCCTAGGACTGCAAATGAAATGTTACTTCTTTCGGTTGTGAAGGGAACAAAAAGGGGTTTGAAATTAAAGAACAAAAGATTAAAAGAACTAAGCAATGAG
>NC_029785.2:84249212-84249595 GCF_000816755.2 Arachis ipaensis
CCTTTAGGTGTCCTCCTCGGGATAGCGTCATTTAAAGAACGAGGGTCAGCAGAAAAAAAAAGGGAAAAAAACTGGAAAAAAACGGAAAAAAACAAACCGGAAAAAAAATTCTGGAAAAAAACTGTGAAAAAAACCGGAGGAGCTTGCCAAAGATGAGGCCATTACGGCTCGCTTTTAGGTGTCCTCCTCGGGATAGGGTCATTTAGAGAACGAGGGTCAACAGAACGTAAAAAAAAAAAAGGAAAAAATCGGAAAAAACAAACTGGAAAAAAAATCCGTGAAAAAACTGTGAAAAAGAACTGGAGGAGCTTGACAAAAATGAGGCCATTACGGCTCGCCTATAGGTGTCCTCCTCAGGATAGCGTCATTTAAAGATTTAAAGA
>NC_029785.2:84249776-84249874 GCF_000816755.2 Arachis ipaensis
GTGAAAAAAAAGCTTGCCAAAGATGAGGCCATTACGGCTCGCCTTTAGGTGTCCTCCTCGGGATAGCGTCATTTAAAGAACGAGGGTCAGGGGTCAGC
>NC_029785.2:84256590-84261719 GCF_000816755.2 Arachis ipaensis
CAGCAGAATGTAATAAAAAAAAAAACTAAAAAAAACAAAAAATCGAAAAAAAACCGGAAAAAAATTCGGGAAAAAAACTGTGAAAAAAAACTAGAGGAGTTTGCCAAAGATGAGGCCATTACGGCTCGCCTTTAGGTGTCCTCCTTGGGATAGCATAATTTAAAGAACGAGGGTCAGCAGAAAAAAAAAACTGGAAAAAACCGGAAAAAAAATTCGGGAAAAAAACTGTGAAAAAAAACCGGAGGAGCTTGCCAAAGGTGAGGCCATTACGGCTCGCTTTTACGTTTCCTCCTCGGGATAGCGTCATTTAAAGAACGAGGGGCAGCAGAAAAAAAAAAGGAAAAAAAAAACTGGAAAAAATCGGAAAAAAACAAACCAGAAAAAAAATTAGGTGTCCTCCTTGGGATAGCATAATTTAAAGAACGAGGGTCAGCAGAAAAAAAAAACTGGAAAAAATCGGAAAAAAACAAACCAGAAAAAAAATTAGGTGTCCTCCTTGGGATAGCATAATTTAAAGAACGAGGGTCAGCAGAAAAAAAAAACTGGAAAAAATCGGAAAAAAACAAACCAGAAAAAAAATTAGGTGTCCTCCTTGGGATAGCATAATTTAAAGAACGAGGGTCAGCAGAAAAAAAAAACTGGAAAAAATCGGAAAAAAACAAACCAGAAAAAAAATTAGGTGTCCTCCTTGGGATAGCATAATTTAAAGAACGAGGGTCAGCAGAAAAAAAAAACTGGAAAAAATCGGAAAAAAACAAACCAGAAAAAAAATTAGGTGTCCTCCTTGGGATAGCATAATTTAAAGAACGAGGGTCAGCAGAAAAAAAAAACTGGAAAAAATCGGAAAAAAACAAACCAGAAAAAAAATTAGGTGTCCTCCTTGGGATAGCATAATTTAAAGAACGAGGGTCAGCAGAAAAAAAAAACTGGAAAAAATCGGAAAAAAACAAACCAGAAAAAAAATTAGGTGTCCTCCTTGGGATAGCATAATTTAAAGAACGAGGGTCAGCAGAAAAAAAAAACTGGAAAAAATCGGAAAAAAACAAACCAGAAAAAAAATTAGGTGTCCTCCTTGGGATAGCATAATTTAAAGAACGAGGGTCAGCAGAAAAAAAAAACTGGAAAAAATCGGAAAAAAACAAACCAGAAAAAAAATTAGGTGTCCTCCTTGGGATAGCATAATTTAAAGAACGAGGGTCAGCAGAAAAAAAAAACTGGAAAAAATCGGAAAAAAACAAACCAGAAAAAAAATTAGGTGTCCTCCTTGGGATAGCATAATTTAAAGAACGAGGGTCAGCAGAAAAAAAAAACTGGAAAAAATCGGAAAAAAACAAACCAGAAAAAAAATTAGGTGTCCTCCTTGGGATAGCATAATTTAAAGAACGAGGGTCAGCAGAAAAAAAAAACTGGAAAAAATCGGAAAAAAACAAACCAGAAAAAAAATTAGGTGTCCTCCTTGGGATAGCATAATTTAAAGAACGAGGGTCAGCAGAAAAAAAAAACTGGAAAAAATCGGAAAAAAACAAACCAGAAAAAAAATTAGGTGTCCTCCTTGGGATAGCATAATTTAAAGAACGAGGGTCAGCAGAAAAAAAAAACTGGAAAAAATCGGAAAAAAACAAACCAGAAAAAAAATTAGGTGTCCTCCTTGGGATAGCATAATTTAAAGAACGAGGGTCAGCAGAAAAAAAAAACTGGAAAAAATCGGAAAAAAACAAACCAGAAAAAAAATTAGGTGTCCTCCTTGGGATAGCATAATTTAAAGAACGAGGGTCAGCAGAAAAAAAAAACTGGAAAAAATCGGAAAAAAACAAACCAGAAAAAAAATTAGGTGTCCTCCTTGGGATAGCATAATTTAAAGAACGAGGGTCAGCAGAAAAAAAAAACTGGAAAAAATCGGAAAAAAACAAACCAGAAAAAAAATTAGGTGTCCTCCTTGGGATAGCATAATTTAAAGAACGAGGGTCAGCAGAAAAAAAAAACTGGAAAAAATCGGAAAAAAACAAACCAGAAAAAAAATTAGGTGTCCTCCTTGGGATAGCATAATTTAAAGAACGAGGGTCAGCAGAAAAAAAAAACTGGAAAAAATCGGAAAAAAACAAACCAGAAAAAAAATTAGGTGTCCTCCTTGGGATAGCATAATTTAAAGAACGAGGGTCAGCAGAAAAAAAAAACTGGAAAAAATCGGAAAAAAACAAACCAGAAAAAAAATTAGGTGTCCTCCTTGGGATAGCATAATTTAAAGAACGAGGGTCAGCAGAAAAAAAAAACTGGAAAAAATCGGAAAAAAACAAACCAGAAAAAAAATTAGGTGTCCTCCTTGGGATAGCATAATTTAAAGAACGAGGGTCAGCAGAAAAAAAAAACTGGAAAAAATCGGAAAAAAACAAACCAGAAAAAAAATTAGGTGTCCTCCTTGGGATAGCATAATTTAAAGAACGAGGGTCAGCAGAAAAAAAAAACTGGAAAAAATCGGAAAAAAACAAACCAGAAAAAAAATTAGGTGTCCTCCTTGGGATAGCATAATTTAAAGAACGAGGGTCAGCAGAAAAAAAAAACTGGAAAAAATCGGAAAAAAACAAACCAGAAAAAAAATTAGGTGTCCTCCTTGGGATAGCATAATTTAAAGAACGAGGGTCAGCAGAAAAAAAAAACTGGAAAAAATCGGAAAAAAACAAACCAGAAAAAAAATTAGGTGTCCTCCTTGGGATAGCATAATTTAAAGAACGAGGGTCAGCAGAAAAAAAAAACTGGAAAAAATCGGAAAAAAACAAACCAGAAAAAAAATTAGGTGTCCTCCTTGGGATAGCATAATTTAAAGAACGAGGGTCAGCAGAAAAAAAAAACTGGAAAAAATCGGAAAAAAACAAACCAGAAAAAAAATTAGGTGTCCTCCTTGGGATAGCATAATTTAAAGAACGAGGGTCAGCAGAAAAAAAAAACTGGAAAAAATCGGAAAAAAACAAACCAGAAAAAAAATTAGGTGTCCTCCTTGGGATAGCATAATTTAAAGAACGAGGGTCAGCAGAAAAAAAAAACTGGAAAAAATCGGAAAAAAACAAACCAGAAAAAAAATTAGGTGTCCTCCTTGGGATAGCATAATTTAAAGAACGAGGGTCAGCAGAAAAAAAAAACTGGAAAAAATCGGAAAAAAACAAACCAGAAAAAAAATTAGGTGTCCTCCTTGGGATAGCATAATTTAAAGAACGAGGGTCAGCAGAAAAAAAAAACTGGAAAAAATCGGAAAAAAACAAACCAGAAAAAAAATTAGGTGTCCTCCTTGGGATAGCATAATTTAAAGAACGAGGGTCAGCAGAAAAAAAAAACTGGAAAAAATCGGAAAAAAACAAACCAGAAAAAAAATTAGGTGTCCTCCTTGGGATAGCATAATTTAAAGAACGAGGGTCAGCAGAAAAAAAAAACTGGAAAAAATCGGAAAAAAACAAACCAGAAAAAAAATTAGGTGTCCTCCTTGGGATAGCATAATTTAAAGAACGAGGGTCAGCAGAAAAAAAAAACTGGAAAAAATCGGAAAAAAACAAACCAGAAAAAAAATTAGGTGTCCTCCTTGGGATAGCATAATTTAAAGAACGAGGGTCAGCAGAAAAAAAAAACTGGAAAAAATCGGAAAAAAACAAACCAGAAAAAAAATTAGGTGTCCTCCTTGGGATAGCATAATTTAAAGAACGAGGGTCAGCAGAAAAAAAAAACTGGAAAAAATCGGAAAAAAACAAACCAGAAAAAAAATTAGGTGTCCTCCTTGGGATAGCATAATTTAAAGAACGAGGGTCAGCAGAAAAAAAAAACTGGAAAAAATCGGAAAAAAACAAACCAGAAAAAAAATTAGGTGTCCTCCTTGGGATAGCATAATTTAAAGAACGAGGGTCAGCAGAAAAAAAAAACTGGAAAAAATCGGAAAAAAACAAACCAGAAAAAAAATTAGGTGTCCTCCTTGGGATAGCATAATTTAAAGAACGAGGGTCAGCAGAAAAAAAAAACTGGAAAAAATCGGAAAAAAACAAACCAGAAAAAAAATTAGGTGTCCTCCTTGGGATAGCATAATTTAAAGAACGAGGGTCAGCAGAAAAAAAAAACTGGAAAAAATCGGAAAAAAACAAACCAGAAAAAAAATTAGGTGTCCTCCTTGGGATAGCATAATTTAAAGAACGAGGGTCAGCAGAAAAAAAAAACTGGAAAAAATCGGAAAAAAACAAACCAGAAAAAAAATTAGGTGTCCTCCTTGGGATAGCATAATTTAAAGAACGAGGGTCAGCAGAAAAAAAAAACTGGAAAAAATCGGAAAAAAACAAACCAGAAAAAAAATTAGGTGTCCTCCTTGGGATAGCATAATTTAAAGAACGAGGGTCAGCAGAAAAAAAAAACTGGAAAAAATCGGAAAAAAACAAACCAGAAAAAAAATTAGGTGTCCTCCTTGGGATAGCATAATTTAAAGAACGAGGGTCAGCAGAAAAAAAAAACTGGAAAAAATCGGAAAAAAACAAACCAGAAAAAAAATTAGGTGTCCTCCTTGGGATAGCATAATTTAAAGAACGAGGGTCAGCAGAAAAAAAAAACTGGAAAAAATCGGAAAAAAACAAACCAGAAAAAAAATTAGGTGTCCTCCTTGGGATAGCATAATTTAAAGAACGAGGGTCAGCAGAAAAAAAAAACTGGAAAAAATCGGAAAAAAACAAACCAGAAAAAAAATTAGGTGTCCTCCTTGGGATAGCATAATTTAAAGAACGAGGGTCAGCAGAAAAAAAAAACTGGAAAAAATCGGAAAAAAACAAACCAGAAAAAAAATTAGGTGTCCTCCTTGGGATAGCATAATTTAAAGAACGAGGGTCAGCAGAAAAAAAAAACTGGAAAAAACCGGAAAAAAACAAACCGGAAAAAAAATCTGGAAAAAAACTGTGAAAAAAACCGAAGGAGCTTGCCAAAGATGAGGCCATTATGGCTCGCCTTTAGGTGTCCTCCTCGGGATAGCGTCATTTAAAGAGCGAGGGTCGGCAGAACGTTGATGTGCGGAAAACGATCCGACACAAAACTCACCGGCAAGTGCACCGGGTCGCATCAAGTAATAATAACTCACGTGAGTGAGGTCGATCCCACAGGGATTGAAGGATTGA
>NC_029785.2:84265872-84267548 GCF_000816755.2 Arachis ipaensis
GAGACTATTATATATGGTTGGAAAGCTCTGAATGTCAGCTTTCTAACCCACTTGGAATCACCTCAATTGGACATCTACAACTCAAGTTATTCTTGTTTGAAGTATGCCCCTTCATGCTGTTTGGTGCCAACATTTGACCTCACGTTTGAGTCAAACGTTGGCTCAAACGTTGCTGCCTCCAGGGGTGCCATTTCTCTTCTCTTTGGCGCCAACATTTGACCTCACGTTTGAGTCAAACGTTGGCTCAAACGTTGCTGCCTCCAGGGGTGCCATTTCTCTTCTCTTTGGCGCCAACATTTGACCTCACGTTTGAGTCAAACGTTGGCTCAAACGTTGCTTCCTCCAGGGATGCCATTTCTCTTCTCTTTGGCGCCAACGTTTGACCTCATGTTTGAGGCAAACATTGGCGCAAACGTTGGCTTTTCCCTAGGGTATTTTTCAACTGCTAGTCACGTTTGAGTTGACGTTTGAGGCAAACGTTAGCTCAAACGTGAATTACATTTTCTCAAACCCATTCTTGCAACCTTCTTCCATAATGTTGGCACACCTTTTGTTTCCTTTCTTCACCTACAAGTAATCAAAACAACCAATCAAAGTATCACAAAATTCACCAGGTTTATAAATCAATTAATTATCAACTAAAGTTAGCTTGAACCTCATGATTTTGTATCAATTAAAAGGTGGTTGATTGATTTAAGGAAACCATGCAATTCCAATTCAAATGGTTAATTTATAATGCAAGAAAGTACATAAAACTAAATGAAAACAAAAGAAAAAGGCTAGTGAAACTAGGCTAAGATGACTTGTCATCACAACACCAAACTTAAAGCTTGCTTGTCCCCAAGCAAGAAAAGAATTATTAAGAAGAAAGAATGAAAACAGAAGAGAATGCTCATGTTAGCAGAATATTATTGGTAGTTCATGGGGTTTTATGCAGATATGTAACTTATCCACTTTTTATTGACAATTTTGCTTAGAAAGTTTCCTTTAAGCATCAAACAATACACTGCTATGACCTCTCATTATTCCTTTGTCCTTGGTTACCATTTTTCTATAGGCTTTAGTTTAGTGTCATGTGTAACAAGCTCTTTTCTTTACTTATGCTTGACACATTATTCACTATAGACACTTGGCTCACATTCCTTCTTAGAACATTGATGCCCAGTACCTCTTTGGGTTACTAAATGCCTTGTAGTTAGGTTGCTCTTGATAGTGGACTTTCAGTTGATGATCCCGGGTTAGTTAACCCAAGTCACCAAGTGTTAATGCACTCCAAAGAACTTAATAATCCAAGCAGATCCCAATACAAAGACACCACAGGCATATATTCTAAGGTTCAAGCTATTGGTGTCTAGCTTTGTTTCTTTTTATTTTTCTTTTGTTCTGTTGCCATTTTTGGCTTTTTCTTTTCTCTTTTTGTTTTTCTTTTCACACAAGGACTTTTATTTGATTGAGATTCATAGACAGTGAGCTGCTTTATTCTTAAAGAGAGAACAATCTATTCCTTTTATTCACTGATAGTGAGTTGCCACACAATCACACATATATGCCACCACTTACTATTATTTGACTTCTAGCTAACAATGAACCATCTTACTTCATGTTTCAAACATTTCTTTTATTGAATTGAAAATTGCAGGGGACAAAGCATGCTTTTTGTTAAGTGAAAGTAAACA
>NC_029785.2:84267676-84278653 GCF_000816755.2 Arachis ipaensis
AGAAAAAGACTAGTGAAACTAGGCTAAGATGACTTGTCATCACAACACCAAACTTAAAGCTTGCTTGTCCCCAAGCAAGAAAAGAATTATTAAGAAGAAAGAATGAAAGTGAAAGAGAATGCTCATGTTAGCAGAATATTATTGGTAGTTCATGGGGTTTTATGTGGATATGTAAACACTCACCTCTTATTGACTCTTAAGCCTAGAAAGTCTCCTTCAAGCTTCAAGTAACATACTGCTATGACCTCTCATTATTCCTTTGTCCTTGGTTACTATTTTTCTATAAGCTTTAGTTCAGTGTCATGTGTAACAAGCTCTTTTCTTTACTTATGCTTGACACATTATTCACTATAGACACTTGGCTCACATTCCTTCTTAGAACATTGATGCCCAGTACCTCTTTGGGTTACTAAATGCCTTGTAGTTAGGTTGCTCTTGATAGTGGACTTTCAGTTGATGATCCCGGGTTTGTTAACCCAAGTCACCAAGTGTTGATGCACTCCAAAGAACTTAATAATCCAAGCAGATCCTAGTACAAAGACACCACAGGCATATATTCTAAGGTTCAAGCTATTGGTGTCTAGCTTTGTTTCTTTTTATTTTTCTTTTGTTCTGTTGCCATTTTTGGCTTTTTCTTTTCTCTTTTTGTTTTTCTTTTCACACAAGGACTTTTATTTGATTGAGATTCATAGGCAGTGAGCTGCTTTCTTCTTAAAGAGAGAACAATCTATTCCTTTTATTCACTGATAGTGAGTTGCCACACAATCACACATATATGCCACCACTTACTATTATTTGACTTCTAGCTAACAATGAACCATCTTACTTCATGTTTCAAACATTTCTTTTATTGAATTGAAAAGATGCAGGGGACAAGGCATGCATTAGTTAAGAGAAAGTAAACACACAAGCACACACTTAGACTAGCTTAAAAAAAAACTTTTACTTGTACTAGCTGAACACTTTAGCAAGATATAAATCATAGCATTTCTCAACAGCAGAAGTTAAGTATAGATACAACCTATTGGTTTGCAGTTCTTTTGTCTTCCTTTCTGTTGTTCCCTTTTTGCGTCATGGTGCGTAATGTCTTCAATTTGTGGTTAGTTCCCTGCACAATTCTCAAAAGTTGCTTGCTTCCCAAGCCCTTTGGGTGACTGATTAGTATGCATAAATTGAGTGCGGCTTTTGGATTTAATTTGGTGTGGGAACATCAGATTTAGTTCCTTGCCACTTCCTCTGATGCAACAAGTTACTATGTGTAAAATCTTGTGCTCTTGCTAAAGGTTATGGGGTTAAACTAGAGAGCAATTAAGTAGTTGAATGATCTGTTTGATTGCCTGGAGCTAGTGTTACGCAAGAAGTGAGAATGTGCTTTTAAATGATGTTTTGGTGGAACACCAAACTTAGAGTCCTTCATTCTCCCTTAAATTGTTTTGGTGTGCAACACCAAACTTAGCTTCTTGCAATGCATACCAATCATTCGACATTTTTATTGAAAAGGTTATGAAAAGAAAACTACCTCAGATTGGGTTGCCTCCCAATAAGCGCTCTTTTAATGTCACTAGCTTGACATTCTCTGTGTTTGTTCAGCTCAGGTACTGAACTTCCTTTTCCTTGTCCCATTGGTCTCCTAAATAAGGCTTTGCTCTATGTCCATTTGCTGTGAAGTGGCTCTGTGTGGCCTCATCTAGCAGCTCAAGACCTCCATAAGGAAAGACTTTTGTTACTAGATACGGACCTGTCCATTTGGACTTGAGCTTGCCAGGGAAGATCTTGAGCCTTGAGTTATACAAGAGCACTTGCTGTCCTGGCTTGAACTCCTTCTTTATGATTTTCTTATCATGCCACCTCTTAACTCTTTCCTTGTATATCTTAGCATTCTCATAAGCTTCTAGCTTGAATTCATCCAGCTCATTCAGTTGTAGCAACCTTTTCTCTCCCGCAGCTTGGGAGTCAAGGTTGAGGAGTTTAGTGGCCCAAAAAGCTCTGTGTTCAAGCTCTACAAGAAGGTGGCATGATTTTCCATACAATAGCTGAAAGGGTGACTTTCCAATGGGAGTTTTGAAAGCTATCCTGTATGCCCAAAGTGCATCTTCTAGCTTCCTCGCCCAATCTTTTCTTGTGCTTCCCACTGTCTTTTCTAAGATCTTCTTTAACTCCCTATTTGCTAATTCAGCCTGGCCATTGGTTTGAGGGTGGTATGGTGTGGCTACTTTGTGGATCACTCCATATTTATGGAGGATTTTCTCCATTTGTTTGCTGCAAAAGTGACCACCACCATCACTAACAAGACCCTTGGATACTCCATATCTTGTGAAGATGTGCTTCTTAAGGAATTGGAGGACAATCTGTGCATCACAGGTGGCATTCTCCACCCAGTCACTGTCCGAGTGGGGATCAATTCATTCTTCTCATTGGTGATGACTGTCATTCCTCCCTTTTTTGGCACAACTTGTACTGGACTCACCCAAGAACTGTCTGAGATTGGGAAAATTATCCCCGCATTCCATAGCTTCATCACTTCTTTTTGAACCACCTCTTTCATGGTTGGGTTGAGTCTTCTTTGAGGTTGAACCATAGGTTTTGATTCTTCCTCCAATAATATTTTGTGCATACAGATAGCAGGGCTGATGCCTTTGATGTCCTCAATTGTCCACCCCAAAGCTGTTTTGTGAGCTTTTAATACCTTAATCAACCTTGCTTCTTCATCCATGTTCAAGGAGGAATTTATGATCACTGGCGGTGCCTCGGCTTCCCCAAGAAACACGTACTTGAGGTGAGGAGGGAGAGGCTTCAACTCCTGTTTTGGTTTATCCTCTTTCTTGTCTTCAATAGATATTTCTACCACTTCCTCTCCTTGTTCTTCCTGATGCTCCAAATAGTCTTCTTCAAACATTTCTTCTACCAGCCCTTCTATCATATCCACATTCACGTAGTTCTCTTGCTCTGAGGGGTGTTGCATTGATTTGAAGACATTGATTACCATTTGTTCATTATGCACCCTGAAGGTCATTTCTCCCTTCTCCACATCAATCGTGGTTCTCGTTGTGGCTAGAAACGGTCTCCCCAAAATGATTGAGTTGTTTCCTTCCCCTTCTGTGTCTAAGATTACGAAGTCTGCAGGGAAGATAAACTTTCCAATCTTCACTAGTAAATTTTCTACAATTCCATTGGGTATCTTGATTGATCTATCGGCCATTACTAGTGACATCCTGGTGGGTTTGACTTCTTCTATAGCAAGCTTTCTCATCAGTGATAGAGGCATCAAGTTGATGCTGGCACCTAAATCACATAGAGCATTTTCCAATGTTATCTTGCCTATGGTGCATGAGACTACAAAACTCCCTGGGTCTTTGAGCTTTGGTGGGATACCCATCTGGATCACAGCGCTACATTCTTCAGTGAGCATAATGGTTTCCTTCTCAAGCCAACTTCTTTTCTTGTTAATGAGTTCCTTCAAGAACTTGGCATATAAGGGCATCTGTTCCAATGCTTCAGCCAAAGGAATGTTGATTTCCAGTTTCTTGAAAGTTTCCAGGAATTTGTGGAAGTGTTGATCTTTGGTTTCTTTGTTGAACCTCTGAGGGTATGGTAGTGGAGGTGTAATGCCCTTCTCCACTTGCTGCTGTCCCTGAATCACTTCCTTTGAACTATGTGGCTGGTTGTCTTTCTCTTTGAGCTTCTCTGGGGCACTTCTTCTTGTTGTCATGTCTTCATTGCTAGCTTCCCCTTTCTCTGATGATTCTTTGTTGCTATCCAAAGGCTTCTTGGTTACCTCCTTGTTGTTGTCTATCAATGTTTTTCCACTCCGTAATTGTATAGCTTTGCACTCTTCTTTTGGATTAGGAATGGTGTCACTCGGCAGTGAGCTTGAAGGTCTCTCAACAGAAATCTGTTTGGAGATTTGCCCAATTTGCCTCTCTAAGCTCTTCATGGAAGCTTCATGGTTCTTGGTTGTCATTTCTTGGTGTTTCCACATCTTGTCCATCAAGGTTTCCAAGTTAATGATTCTTTGAGATTCTGGTGACACTTGTGGTGGGTTGTGAGGTGTGGTTGGTGGATGGTAGACATTTTGGTTGGTGGGTTGGTTATTGGATTGATAATGGTTGGGGTTGGAGTAGTTGTTTTGAGGTTTTCTGTAAGGGTTTTGGTTAGTTTGCTGCTGGTTGTGGTTTTGGTTATTTCTTGAAGTGTTTTGGTTTGAGTTCCTCTGCCATGGTTGTTGGTTCTGGTTGTGATTGTCTCCCCATCTGAGGTTCGGGTGGTTCTTCCAGGATGGATTGTATGTGTCTCCATACACTTCATTCTGTCCAGAGTTTTGGTTGTGCATGTACTGGACTTGTTCTTGATGCTGCTCCTCTTGAGTCTCTTCATTTTGCACCCATGTGGATGATGGTTGGCTTGTGTTAACTGCTGCAACTTGGAGACTATCAATCCTCTTGGCCATTTGCTCAAATTGTTGTTGAATTTGCTGCTGCATCATCTTGTTTTGAGCCAAGATTGAGTCTACTCCTTCTAGCTCCATTACTCCTCTCCTTTGTGATGGTTGGCAGTTTCTTTGATGAGCAAAGAAATATTGATTGTTGGCCACCATGTCAACAAGATTCTGGGCTTCCTCAGCAGTTTTCATCAGTTGTAGTGAACCTCCAGCAGAATGATCTAATGCCTCTTGAGATTTCAATGTCAGGCCTTCGTAGAAATTTTGCAGCACGTCCCATTCATTGAACATCTCTGGGGGACATTTTCTGATTAAGGCTTTGTACCTCTCCCATGCTTCATACAAGGATTCGGCATCTAATTGTGTGAATGTCTGCACCTCGGTTTTCAGCTTGATGACTCTTCGGGGTGGATAGAATTTGGCTAGAAATTTAGTCACCAAGTCATCCCAACTAGTGATACTTCCTTGGGGAAAAGTTTCAAGCCATTGTGCGGCCTTGTCCCTTAATGAGAACGGGAACAGCAGAAGCTTGTAGGTTTCAGGATTCACACTATTGGATTTGACAGTGTCACAAATCCTTAAGAAGGTAGATAGATGTTGATTTGGATCCTCCAATGGTCCTCCCCCAAATGAGCAGTTATTCTGGACCAATGTGATGAGTTGTGGCTTCAGTTCAAAGTTATTTGCATTGACATTAGGGGTGAGAATGCTGCTTCCACAATGTCTAGCATTAGCCAACGTTTGACCTCACGTTTGAGGCAAACGTTGGCTCAAACGTTGCTTTCCAGGAGCTTCATTCTTCAGCCAACGTTTGACCTCAACGTTTGAGGCAAACGTTGGCTTTTCCCCAGGGTGTTCTTCAACTGCTACTCACGTTTGAGTTGACGTTTGAGGCAAACGTTAGCTCAAATGTGAATTTCATTTTCTCAAACCCATTCTTGCAACCTTCTTCCATAATGTTGGCACACCTTTTGTTTCCTTTCTTCACCTACAAGTAATCAAAACAAACAATCAAAGTATCACAAAATTCACCAGGTTTATAAATCAATTAATTATCAACTAAAGTTAGCTTGAACCTCATGATTTTGTATCAATTAAAAGGTGGTTGATTGATTTAAGGAAACCATGCAATTCCAATTCAAATGGTTAATTTATAATGCAAGAAAATACATAAAACTAAATGAAAACAAAAGAAAAAGGCTAGTGAAACAAGGCTAAGATGACTTGTCATCAAACGTAAAAAAAAAATTGGAAAAAAAACTGTGAAAAAAATCGGAGGAGCTTGCCAAAGTTGAGGCCATTATGGCTCGCCTTTAGGTGTCCTCTTCGGGATGGTGTCATTTAAAGAAAGGGGGTCAGCAAAATGTAAAAAAAAAAATACAAAAAATAAAAAAAACGAAAAAAAATTCGGGAAAAAAACTCTGAAAAAAAACTGGAGGAGCTTGCCAAATATGAGGCCATTACGGCTCGCCTTTAGGTGTCCTCCTCGGGATAGCGTCATTTAAAGAATGAGGGTCAGCAGAAAAAAAAAAGGAAAAAAAAACTGGAAAAAACCGGAAAAAAACAAACCGGAAAAAAATCCGGGAAAAAAACTGTGAAAAAAACCGGAGGAACTTGCCAAAGATGACGCCATTACGGCTCGCCTCTAGGTGTCCTACTCGGGATAGCATCTTTTAAAGAACGAGAGTCAGCAGAAAAAAAAAAGAAAAAAAACTGGAAAAAACCGGAAAAAAATTCGGGAAAAAACTGTGAAAAAAAATTGGAGGAGCTTGCCAAAGATGAGGCCATTACGGCTCGCCTTTAGGGGTCCTCCTCAGGATAGCGTCATTTAAAGAACGAGGGTCAGCAGAACGTAAAAAAAATAAAGGAAAAAACCGGAAAAAACAAACCGGAAAAAAAAATTCGGGAAAAAACTGTGAAAAAAAATTGGAGGAGCTTGCCAAAGATGAGGCCATTACGGCTCGCCTTTAGGGGTCCTCCTCAGGATAGCGTCATTTAAAGAACGAGGGTCAGCAGAACGTAAAAAAAATAAAGGAAAAAACCGGAAAAAACAAACCGGAAAAAAAAATTCGGGAAAAAACTGTGAAAAAAAATTGGAGGAGCTTGCCAAAGATGAGGCCATTACGGCTCGCCTTTAGGGGTCCTCCTCAGGATAGCGTCATTTAAAGAACGAGGGTCAGCAGAACGTAAAAAAAATAAAGGAAAAAACCGGAAAAAACAAACCGGAAAAAAAAATTCGGGAAAAAACTGTGAAAAAAAATTGGAGGAGCTTGCCAAAGATGAGGCCATTACGGCTCGCCTTTAGGGGTCCTCCTCAGGATAGCGTCATTTAAAGAACGAGGGTCAGCAGAACGTAAAAAAAATAAAGGAAAAAACCGGAAAAAACAAACCGGAAAAAAAAATTCGGGAAAAAACTGTGAAAAAAAATTGGAGGAGCTTGCCAAAGATGAGGCCATTACGGCTCGCCTTTAGGGGTCCTCCTCAGGATAGCGTCATTTAAAGAACGAGGGTCAGCAGAACGTAAAAAAAATAAAGGAAAAAACCGGAAAAAACAAACCGGAAAAAAAAATTCGGGAAAAAACTGTGAAAAAAAATTGGAGGAGCTTGCCAAAGATGAGGCCATTACGGCTCGCCTTTAGGGGTCCTCCTCAGGATAGCGTCATTTAAAGAACGAGGGTCAGCAGAACGTAAAAAAAATAAAGGAAAAAACCGGAAAAAACAAACCGGAAAAAAAAATTCGGGAAAAAACTGTGAAAAAAAATTGGAGGAGCTTGCCAAAGATGAGGCCATTACGGCTCGCCTTTAGGTGTCCTCCTCGGGATAGCGTCATTTAAAGAACGAGGGTCAGCAGAACGTAAAAAAAAAAACTGGAAAAAAACCTGAAAAAAATTGTGAAAAAAATTGGAGGAGCTTGCCAAAGATGAGGCCATTACGACTCGCCTTTAGGTGTCCTCGTCGGGATAGCGACATTTAAAGAACGAGGGTCAGCAGAACGTATAAATAAATAAAAAAAAAATGGAAAAAAACCTGGAAAAAAACTGTGAAAAAAATCCGGACGAGCTTGCCAAAGATGAGGCCATTACGGCTCGCCTTTAGGTGTCCTCCTCGGGATAGCGTCATTTAAAGAACGAGGGTCAGCAGAACGAAAAAAAATGGAAAAAACCGGAAAAAACAAACCGGAAAAAAAATCCGGGAAAAAACTGTGAAAAAGAACCGGAGGAGCTTGCCAAAGATGAGGCCAGGATAGCGTCATTTAAAGAACGAGGGTCAGCAGAACGAAAAAAAATGGAAAAAACCGGAAAAAACAAACCGGAAAAAAAATCCGGGAAAAAACTGTGAAAAAGAACCGGAGGAGCTTGCCAAAGATGAGGCCAGGATAGCGTCATTTAAAGAACGAGGGTCAGCAGAACGAAAAAAAATGGAAAAAACCGGAAAAAACAAACCGGAAAAAAAATCCGGGAAAAAACTGTGAAAAAGAACCGGAGGAGCTTGCCAAAGATGAGGCCAGGATAGCGTCATTTAAAGAACGAGGGTCAGCAGAACGAAAAAAAATGGAAAAAACCGGAAAAAACAAACCGGAAAAAAAATCCGGGAAAAAACTGTGAAAAAGAACCGGAGGAGCTTGCCAAAGATGAGGCCAGGATAGCGTCATTTAAAGAACGAGGGTCAGCAGAACGAAAAAAAATGGAAAAAACCGGAAAAAACAAACCGGAAAAAAAATCCGGGAAAAAACTGTGAAAAAGAACCGGAGGAGCTTGCCAAAGATGAGGCCAGGATAGCGTCATTTAAAGAACGAGGGTCAGCAGAACGAAAAAAAATGGAAAAAACCGGAAAAAACAAACCGGAAAAAAAATCCGGGAAAAAACTGTGAAAAAGAACCGGAGGAGCTTGCCAAAGATGAGGCCAGGATAGCGTCATTTAAAGAACGAGGGTCAGCAGAACGAAAAAAAATGGAAAAAACCGGAAAAAACAAACCGGAAAAAAAATCCGGGAAAAAACTGTGAAAAAGAACCGGAGGAGCTTGCCAAAGATGAGGCCAGGATAGCGTCATTTAAAGAACGAGGGTCAGCA
Organism: Arachis ipaensis; assembly: GCF_000816755.2. NCBI lineage: Eukaryota > Viridiplantae > Streptophyta > Magnoliopsida > Fabales > Fabaceae > Arachis > Arachis ipaensis. The sequence continues at coordinate 84,276,186 of NC_029785.2, forward strand.
GAACGAAAAAAAATGGAAAAAACCGGAAAAAACAAACCGGAAAAAAAATCCGGGAAAAAACTGTGAAAAAGAACCGGAGGAGCTTGCCAAAGATGAGGCCAGGATAGCGTCATTTAAAGAACGAGGGTCAGCAGAACGAAAAAAAATGGAAAAAACCGGAAAAAACAAACCGGAAAAAAAATCCGGGAAAAAACTGTGAAAAAGAACCGGAGGAGCTTGCCAAAGATGAGGCCAGGATAGCGTCATTTAAAGAACGAGGGTCAGCAGAACGAAAAAAAATGGAAAAAACCGGAAAAAACAAACCGGAAAAAAAATCCGGGAAAAAACTGTGAAAAAGAACCGGAGGAGCTTGCCAAAGATGAGGCCAGGATAGCGTCATTTAAAGAACGAGGGTCAGCAGAACGAAAAAAAATGGAAAAAACCGGAAAAAACAAACCGGAAAAAAAATCCGGGAAAAAACTGTGAAAAAGAACCGGAGGAGCTTGCCAAAGATGAGGCCAGGATAGCGTCATTTAAAGAACGAGGGTCAGCAGAACGAAAAAAAATGGAAAAAACCGGAAAAAACAAACCGGAAAAAAAATCCGGGAAAAAACTGTGAAAAAGAACCGGAGGAGCTTGCCAAAGATGAGGCCAGGATAGCGTCATTTAAAGAACGAGGGTCAGCAGAACGAAAAAAAATGGAAAAAACCGGAAAAAACAAACCGGAAAAAAAATCCGGGAAAAAACTGTGAAAAAGAACCGGAGGAGCTTGCCAAAGATGAGGCCAGGATAGCGTCATTTAAAGAACGAGGGTCAGCAGAACGAAAAAAAATGGAAAAAACCGGAAAAAACAAACCGGAAAAAAAATCCGGGAAAAAACTGTGAAAAAGAACCGGAGGAGCTTGCCAAAGATGAGGCCAGGATAGCGTCATTTAAAGAACGAGGGTCAGCAGAACGAAAAAAAATGGAAAAAACCGGAAAAAACAAACCGGAAAAAAAATCCGGGAAAAAACTGTGAAAAAGAACCGGAGGAGCTTGCCAAAGATGAGGCCAGGATAGCGTCATTTAAAGAACGAGGGTCAGCAGAACGAAAAAAAATGGAAAAAACCGGAAAAAACAAACCGGAAAAAAAATCCGGGAAAAAACTGTGAAAAAGAACCGGAGGAGCTTGCCAAAGATGAGGCCAGGATAGCGTCATTTAAAGAACGAGGGTCAGCAGAACGAAAAAAAATGGAAAAAACCGGAAAAAACAAACCGGAAAAAAAATCCGGGAAAAAACTGTGAAAAAGAACCGGAGGAGCTTGCCAAAGATGAGGCCATTACGGCTCGCCTTTAGGTGTCCTCCTCGGGATAGCGTCATTTAAAGAACGAGGGTCAGCAGAACGTATATAAAAAACTAGAAAAAAAACTGGAAAAAAACCGGAAAAAAAACTGTGAAAAAATTCGGAGGAGCTTGCCAAAGATGAGGCCATTACGGCTCGCCTTTAGGTGTCCTCCTCGGGATAGCGTCATTTAAAGAACGAGGGTCAGCAGAACGTATAAAAAAAAAAAAAAAAAAACTGGAAAAAAACCCGAAAAAAACTGTGAAAAAAATTGGAGGAGCTTGCCAAAGATGAGGCCATTATGGCTCGCCTTTAGGAGCTTGCCAAAGATGAGGCCATTACGGCTCGCCTTTAGGTGTCCTCCTCGGGATAGCGTCATTTAAAGAACGAGGGTCAGCAGAACGTATAAAAAAAGAAAAACTGGAAAAAAACCCGAAAAAAACTGTGAAAAAAATTGGAGGAGCTTGCCAAAGATGAGGCCATTACGGCTCGCCTTTAGGTGTCCTCCTCGGGATAGCGTCATTTAAAGAATGAGGGTCAGCAGAACGTATAAATAAATAAAAAAAAAAAACTGGAAAAAAACCCGAAAAAAAACTGTGAAAAAATCCGGAGGAGCTTGCCAAAGATGAGGCCATTACGGCTCGCCTTTAGGAGTCCTCCTCGGGATAGCGTCATTTAAAGAACGAGGGTCAGCAGAAAAAACAGAAAAAAAAATAGGAAAAAAAAATCTGGAAAAAAACTGTGAAAAAAATGGGAATTCGGGAAGAAAAAAAACCGGAGGAGCTTGCCAAAGATGACGCCATTACGGCTAGCCTTTTGGTGTCCTCCTCGGGTTATCGTCATTTTCGTCATTTAAGCCTATTTTAGCTAGTCTTTTTCTTTAGTTTTCATTAGAATTATGCACTTTCTTGAGCTACAAGCAAGCTAATTAAGTAGATTTTCATGTTTCCCTTGATTGAACTAACCATATGTGAATTCATGCCATTTCATGAGGTTTTGAGCCATAATTGTTGCATATTGTGGAAGATTGAATACCTCATGATTTTGAGCAAAACTTTGATTAGTTTGGTTGATCAATGATAGGTGAAGAAGGCTTGGAGAAAGGTTGAAGCAAAGAGGAATGGCTAGGAGTGAAGAGAGGACAATGGAATAAGTGAAAAATAAAAA
>NC_029785.2:84279429-84286131 GCF_000816755.2 Arachis ipaensis
AGGAGCTTGCCAAAGATGAGGCCATTACGGCTCGCCTTTAGGTGTCCTCCTCGGGATAGCGTCATTTAAAGAACGAGGGTCAGCAGAACGTATAAAAAAAGAAAAACTGGAAAAAAACCCGAAAAAAACTGTGAAAAAAATTGGAGGAGCTTGCCAAAGATGAGGCCATTACGGCTCGCCTTTAGGTGTCCTCCTCGGGATAGCGTAAATTAAAGAACGAGGGTCAGCAGAACGTAAAATAAAAAAAATACAAAAAAAAAACAAAAAAACCGGAAAAAAAATCTGGAAAATAAACTGTGAAAAAAATCGGAGGAGCTTGCCCAAGATGAGGCCATTACGGCTCGCCTTTAGGTATCCTCCTCGGGATAGCGTCATTTAAAGAACGAGGGTCAGCAGAAAAAAAAGGAAAAAACCGGAAAAAAACAAACCGGAAAAAAATTCGGGAAAAAAACTGTGAAAAAAAACCGGAGGAGCTTGCCAAAGATGACGCCATTACGGCTAGCCTTTTGGTGTCCTCCTCGGGTTATCGTCATTTAAAGAACGAGGATCAGCAGAACGTTAAAAAAAAAAAAACTGGAAAAAAACAAACTGGAAAAAACATCTGGAAAAAAACTGTGAAAAAAACTGAAGGAGCTTGCCAAAGATGAGGCCATTATGGCTCGCCTTTAGGTGTCCTCCTCGGGATAGCGTCATTTAAAGAACGGGGGTCGGCAGAACGTAATAAAAAAAATATTGGAAAAAACTGGAAAAAAACTATGAAAAAAATCGGAGGAGCTTGCCAAAGATGAGGCCATTACGGCTCGCCTTTAGGTGTCCTCCTTGGGATAGCGTCATTTAAAGAAAAAGAACGAGGGTCAGCAGAAAAAAAAAAGAAAAAAACACTGGAAAAAACCGGAAAAAAACAAACCGGAAAAAAAAATATGGGAAAAAAACTGTGAAAAAAACTGGAGGAGCTTGCCAAAGATGACGCCATTACGGGTCGCCTTTAGGTGTCCTCCTCAGAATAGCGTCATTTAAAGAACGAGGGTCAGCAGAACGTAAAAAAAAATGAAAAAAACGGAAAAAAACAAACCGGAAAAAAATCCGGGAGGAAACTGTGAAAAAAAACTGGAGGAGCTTGCCAAAAATGAGGCCATTACGGCTAGCCTTTAGTTGTCCTCCTCGAGATAGCGTCATTTAAAGAACGTGGGTCAGCAGAACGTAAATAAAAATAAAAAAAAAACCTGGAAAAAAACAAACCGGAAAAAAAATCTGGAAAAAAACTGTGAAAAAAACCAGAGGAGCTTGCCAAAGATGAGGCCATTACGGCTCGCCTTTAGGTGTCCTCCTCGAGATCGCGTCATTTAAAGAACGAGTGTCAGCAGAACGTATAAATAAAAAAAAAAACTGGAAAAAAACCCGGAAAAAAACTGTGAAAAAAATCCAGAGGAGCTTGCCAAAGATGAGGCCATTACGGCTCGCCTTTAGGTGTCCTCCTCGGGATAGCGTCATTTAAAGAACGGGGGTCAGCAGAATGTAATTAAAAAAAATGGAAAAATCGAAAAAAATAAAAACCGAAAAAAAATTCGGGAAAAAAACTGTAAACAAAAAACTGGAGGAGCTTGCGAAAGATGAGGCCTTTGCCTCAAACGTTGAGGTCAAACGTTGGCTGAAGATTGAAGCTCCTGGAAAGCAACGCTTGAGCCAACGTTTGTCTCAAACGTGAGGTCAAACGTTGGCTCCAAAAGAGAAGAGAATTGAAGCTCCTGGGAAGGCAACGTTTGTGCCAACGTTTGCCTCAAACGTGAGGTCAAACGTTGGCGCCAAAGAGAAGAGAAATGGCATCCCTGGAGGCAGCAACGTTTGAGCCAACGTTTGACTCAAACGTGAGGTCAAACGTTGGCACCAAACAACATGAAGGGGCATACTTCAAACAAGAATAACTTGAGTTGTAGATGTCCAATTGAGGTGATTCCAAGTGGGTTAGAAAGCTGACATTCAGAGCTTTCCAACCATATATAATAGTCTCTATTGGGCACAAAAATTGGCAACACAACAAGAGGACAAAGTAGCCCCCAAGAAGCATACAAGAGGGAAGAACCACGTTTGAGCTCACGTTTGACCTCAAACGTTAGCTCAAACGTGGATGACAGCAAATGGCCTAGCTGCATAATGCCTCACTCAAGTAACGTTTGAGTCAACGTTTGCCTCAAACGTTGGCTCAAACGTGAATGTTTCATGGCCCGGTTCACTAATGGATTTCTTCCCAACACCAAGAGCAATCAACGGAGGCTACTATCAACCCAATTCCATCAAGACTAAAGGCCCAATTCAATGCTTAATAATCATTTGAAGAAAGTGTATAAATAGCTTAGGATTTGAAGTTTTAGGGGAGCTTTTCCTTGGAGAGTTTTCTTTAAACATTTTCATAAGCAGAGAGCTTTTGGTTTTTGAGCATTTTGAGACTCTGAGTCTTGGGTGAATTGAAGAAATTCTGTTTCAATCTCACCTTGGGATTTTGTTTAATTTTCTGCTTAATTGAACTTCAGTTTCGGTTCATTGCTTTTCATCTACTTTCTTTGCAATTTACAATTTCCTTTGCAATTGTTCTTGTTGGATCTAGGAAGGCATTGAGATCTAGACTTGGTTTTCTAGTCTCTTAGGTCCTGAGGTCCGAATTCCCCATTTCCCATTCCCTGTTTTGCTCATTTACAATTCTGTTTCTAGATCTGATTAAATCCAAGTGTTCTTCTATTCCTCTGCTTGTTGCAATTTTACATTTCCTTGTTTAATTTCTGCAAATCCAACTCCCCATTCCCTTTACAATTCAAATCATTTACATTTCTTGCGCTTTAAGATTTTGCAATTTACATTTCTTGCATTCTAAGTTTCTGCCATTTAATTTCTTGTTCTTTAAGATTCAGCACTTTTATTTTCCGTTCTCTTTAATTTTCTGCAATTTACCCCTCTCCCTTTACTTTTCATGCAATTTAATTTCTGTTAATCACAAATCACTCAACCAACACTTGATTCGCTTGACTAAATCAACCACTAAACTAAAATTGCTCAATCCTTCAATCCCTGTGGGATCGACCTCACTCACGTGAGTTATTATTACTTGATGCGACCCGGTGCACTTGCCAGTGAGTTTTGTGTCGGATCGTTTTCCGCACATCAAGGAGCTTGCCAAAGATGAGGCCATTACGGCTCGCCTTTAGGTGTCCTCCTCGGGATAGCGTCATTTAAAGAACGAGGGTCAGCAGAACGTATAAAAAAAATGGAAAAAACCGGAAAAAAACAAACCGGAAAAAAATCCGAGAAAAAACTGTGAAAAAAACCGGAGGAGCTTGCCAAAAATGAGGCCATTATGGCTAGCCTTTAGGTGTGCTCCTCGGGATAGCGTCATTTAAAGAACGAGGGTCAGCAGAACGTTAAAAAAAAAAACACTGGAAAAAAACAAACCGGAAAAAAATCTGGAAAAAAACTGCGAAAAAAACCGAAGGAGCTTGCCAAAGATGAGGCCATTATGGCTCGCCTTTAGGTGTCCTCCTCGGGGTAGCGTCATTTAAAGAACGGGGGTCAGCAGAATGTAAAAAAAAAAATAGAAAAAATCGAAAAAAAACGAAAAAAAATTCGGGAAAAAAACTCTGAAACAAAACTGGAGGAGCTTGCCAAAGATGAGTCCATTACGGCTCGCCTTTAGGTGTCCTCCTCGGGATAGCGTCATTTAAAGAACGAGGGTCAACAGAAAAAAAAAAGGAAAAAAAACTGGAAAAAACCGGAAAAAACAAACCAGAAAAAAATTCGGGAAAAAAACTGTGAAAAAAAAAACCGGAGGAGCTTGCCAAAGATGAGGCCATTACGGCTCGCCTTTAGGTTTCTTCCTCGGGATAGCGTCATTTAAAGAACGAGGGGCAGCAGAACGTAAAAAAAAAGAAAATTGGAAAAAAACCGGAAAAAAACTGTGAAAAAAACCGGAGGAGCTTGCCAAAGATGAGGCCATTACGGCTCGCCTTTAGGTGTCCTCCTCGGGATAGCGTTGTTTAAAGAACGAGGGTCAGCAGAACGTAAAAAAAAATGGAAAAAACCGGAAAAAACAAACCGGAAAAAAATCCGGGAAAAAATTGTGAAAAAAACCGGAGGAGCTTGCCAAAAATATGGCCATTACGGCTAGCCTTTAGGTGTCCTCCTCGGGATAGCGTCATTTAAAGAACGTGGGTCAGCAGAACGTTAAAAAAAAAAAAAAAACCTGGGAAAAAACAAACCAAAAAAAAAATCTGGAAAAAACTGTGAAAAAACCGAAGGAGCTTGCCAAAGATGAGGCCATTATGGCTCGCCTTTAGGTGTCCTCCTCGGGATAGCGTCATTTAAAGAACGAGGGTCGGCAGAACGTAAAAAAAAAGAAAATTGGAAAAAAACCGGAAAAAAACTGTGAAAAAAATCGGAGGAGCTTGCCAAAGATGAGGCCATTACGGCTCGCCTTTAGGTGTCCTCCTCGGGATAGTGTCATTTAAAGAAAGGAGGTCAGCAGAATGTAAAAAAAAAAATAGAAAAAATAAAAAAAAACGAAAAAAATTCGGGAAAAAAATTCTGAAAAAAAAACTGGAAGAGCTTGCCAAAAATGAGGCCATTACGGCTCGCCTTTAGGTGTCCTCCTCGGGATAGCGTCATTTAAAGAACGAGGGTCAGCAGAACGTATAAAAAAAAACTGGAAAAAAACCCGAAAAAAACTGTGAAAAAAATTGGAGGAGCTTGCCAAAGATGAGGCCATTACGGCTCGCCTTTAGGTGTCCTCCTCGGGATAGCGTCATTTAAAGAACGAGGGTCAGCAGAACGTATAAATAAGTAAAAAAAAAACTGGAAAAAAACCTAGAAAAAAACTGTGAAAAAAATCCGGACGAGCTTGCCAAAGATGAGGCCATTACGGCTCGCCTTTAGGTGTCCTCCTCGGGATAGCGTCATTTAAAGAACGAGGGTTAGCAGAACGAAAAAAAAATGGAAAAAACCAGAAAAAAACAAACCGAAAAAAAATCCGGGAAAAAACTGTGAAAAAAAACCGGAGGAGCTTGCCAAAAATGAGGCCATTACGGCTAGCCTTTAGGTGTCCTCCTCAGGATAGCGTCATTTAAAAAACGAGGGTCGGCAGAACCAAAAAAAAAAATGGAAAAAAACCGGAAAAAAACTGTGAAAAAAATCGGAGGAGCTTGGCAAAGATAAGGCCATTACGGCTCGCCTTTTGGTGTCCTCCTCGGGATAGTGTCATTTAAAGAAAGGGGGTCAGCAGAATGTAAAAAAAAAAATAGAAAAAATAAAAAAAACGATAAAAATTAGGGAAAAAAACTCTGAAAAAAAACTGGAGGAGCTTGCCAAAGATGAGGCCATTACGGCTCGCCTTTAGGTGTCCTCCTCGGGATAGCGTCATTTAAAGAACGAGGGTCAGCAGAAAAAAAAAAAGGAAAAAAAAACTGGAAAAAACCGGAAAAAAACAAACCAGAAAAAAAATTCCGGAAAAAAACTGTGAAAAAAACCGGAGGAGCTTGCTAAAGATGAGGCCATTACGGCTCGCTTTTAGGTGTCCTCCTCGGGATAGGGTCATTTAGAGAACGAGGGTCAGTAGAACGTAAAAAAAAAAAACGGAAAAAATCGGAAAAAACAAACCGGAAAAAAAAAATCCGTGAAAAAACTGTGAAGCCAAAGATGAGGCCATTACGGCTCGCCTTTAGGTGTCTTCCTCGGGATAGCGTCATTTAAAGAACGAGGGTCAGCAGAACGTATAAATAAATAAAAAAAAAACTGGAAAAAAACCCGGAAAAAAACTGTGAAAAAAATCCGGAGGAGCTTGCCAAAGATGAGGCCATTACGGCTCGCCTTTAGGTGTCCTTGATGACAAGTCATCTTAGCCTATTTTAACTAGCTTTTTTTCTTTTGTTTTCAATTGAATTATGCACTTTCTTGAGCCATAAGCAAGCCAATTGGGTAGATTTTCATGTTTCCTTTGATTTAATCAACCATGTATGAATTCATGCTATTTCATGAGGTTTTATGCTAAAATTGTCACATATTATGAAAGAATGAATATCTCATGATTTTGAGCATAGCTTTGATGTGTTTGGTTGATTAATGATAGGTGAAGAAGGCTTGGAGAAAGGGTGAAGCAAGAAGGAATGGCTAGGAGTAAAGAGAGGACAATGGAATAAGTTGAACCAGGAAGCAAAAACTTTTGGGTGAAAAGTTAGCCTCAAAGTTAGACCCCTAACTTGGAGAGGCTAACGTTGGCACATGAAATTCTCCCCTGGGCACCAAAAGTTTGCGCCAACGTTAGCCCCCTAACTTTGAGGCTAACGTTGGCACATGAACATCACAAGGAGGAGCAAAATTTTGCGCCAACGTTAGCCCCCTAACTTTGAGGCTAACGTTGGCTCATGAACATCACAAGGAGGAGCAAAAGTTTGCGCCAACGTTAGCCCCCTAACTTGGAGGCTAACGTTGGCGCCACACACCACAAGGCATACAAGGGGTATACTTCCAACAAGAATAACTTGAGCTACAGAGCTCCAAATGAGGTGATTCAAGAAGCATTGGAAAGTAGGAATCAAGAGCTTTCCAAGAATATATGGCACTGCATGGTGGACACTAAAATTGAGGGAGAAAACTGCCCCGCAATGTGCATAAACGAACATGGTGGCAACCTGCAGTGAGGCCAACTGACCTCTGCACCTTCAA
>NC_029785.2:84290771-84291770 GCF_000816755.2 Arachis ipaensis
TTTCCATTTTGTAAAGCCTATATAAGGCATCATTTTCATATTTTTGGGGAGGCTGGCTCCACTAGGGAGCACTAGAATTTGAGAGCTCTCTCTTTAATTTTCTTTGTTTTGAATCTTGGGTGGAGAATTGAAGGTGTTCTGTTTCATTCTCCCTCTGAGATTTCTCTTTGTTTTTCTTGCTGCTTTTAATTCACTGCACTTCAAAATTTCAATTCTGTTTTGATTCCCAGCATCCAATTTCCTTTATTCTTCCTGCAATTTAAATTTCCAGTTGCGTGATCTATTACTCTTTTTAATTTTCAACACCCCAGCCCCTTTACTTTTCATGCAATTTACTTTTCTTGCAATTTAAGTTTCAGCTATTTTACTTTCTTGTTCTTTAACTTACTTGCAATTTTTCTTTCTGCATCTTTAAGATTCATTGCAATTTACTTTCTGTTGGCTACATTTCACACAATTCACTAAATGTCAGCTTGACTAAACTAATCACCCACTAAAATTGCTTGATCCATCAATCCCTGTGGATCGACCTCACTCCCGTGAGTTTTTATTACTTGATGCGACCCGGTGCACTTGCCGATTAGATTTGTGTGTTTTGGGAGAAATTTATTTTTCACCAAAATACTCATCAGTCCTCCTCGGGATAGCGTCATTTAAAGAACGAGGGTCAGCAGAACGTAAAAAAAAAATGGAAAAAACCGGAAAAAACAAACCGGAAAAAATCCGGGAAAAAACTGTGAAAAAAACCAGAGGAGCTTGCCAAAAATGAGGCCATTACGGCTAGCCTTTAGGTGTCCTCCTCGGGATAGCGTCATTTAAAGAACGAGGGTCAGCAGAACGTGAAAAACAAAATAAAAAAAAACCTGGAAAAAAACAAACCGGAAAAAAAATCTGGAAAAAAACTGTGAAAAAAACCGAAGGAGCTTGCCAAAGATGAGGCCATTATGGCTCGCCTTTAGGTGTCCTCCTCGGGATAGCGTCATTTAAAGTTTAAAGAAC
>NC_029785.2:84292821-84293028 GCF_000816755.2 Arachis ipaensis
TGCCAAAGATGAGGTCATTACGGCTCGCCTTTAGGTGTCCTCCTTGGGATAGCGTCATTTAAAGAACGAGGGTCAGCAGAAAAAAAAAGGAAAAAAAAACTGGAAAAAACCGGAAAAAAACAAACCGAAAAAAAAATTCGGGAAAAAAACTGTGAAAAAAAACCGGAGGAGCTTGCCAAAGATGACGCCATTACGGCTCGCCTCTAG
>NC_029785.2:84294664-84295501 GCF_000816755.2 Arachis ipaensis
CCACCTCACTTAATCATTGTCAATCTAATCAATCCCCGGCAACGGCGCCAAAAACTTGATGTGCGGAAAACGATCCGACACAAAACTCACCGGCAAGTGCACCGGGTCGCATCAAGTAATAATAACTCACGTGAGTGAGGTCGATCCCACAGGGATTGAAGGATTGAGCAATTTTAGTTTAGTGGTTGATTTAGTCAAGCGAATCAAGTGTTGGTTGAGTGATTTGTGATTAACAGAAATTAAATTGCATGAAAAGTAAAGGGAGAGGGGTAGATTGCAGAAAATCAAAGAGAACGGAAAATAAAAGTGCTGAATCTTAAAGAACAAGAAATTAAATGGCAGAAACTTAGAACGCAAGGAATGTAAATTGCAAAATCTTAAAGTGCAAGAAATGTAAATGGCTTGAATTGTAAAGGGAATGGGGAGTTGGATCTGCAGAAATTAAACAAGGAAATGTGAAATTGCAACAAGCAAAGGAATAGAAGAACACTTGGATTGAATCAGATCTAGAAACAGAATTGTAAATGAGCAAAACAGGGAATGGGAAATGGGAAATTCAGATCTCAGGACCCAAGAGACTAGAAAACCAATTCTAGATCTCAATGCCTTCCTAGATCTAACAAGAACAATTGCAAAGGAAATTGTAAATTGCAAAGAAAGTAGATGAAAAGCAATGAACCGAAACTGAAATTTAATTAAGCAGAAAATTAAACAAGATCCCAAGGTGAGATTGAAACAGAATTTCTTTAATTCTCCACCCAAAATCCAAGACAAGAAAAGTAAAGAGTGCTGGGCAAGAACAAGGAAGAAGAGAGATCAATTCTCCTCCCAAATTCT
>NC_029785.2:84295551-84300627 GCF_000816755.2 Arachis ipaensis
AGGAGCTTGCCAAAGATGAGGCCATTACGGCTCGCCTTTAGGTGTCCTCCTCGGGATAGCGTCATTTAAAGAACGAGGGTCAGCAGAACGTATAAAAAAACTGGAAAAAACCGGAAAAAAACAAACCGGAAAAAAATCCGAGAAAAAACTGTGAAAAAAACCGGAGGAGCTTGCCAAAAATAAGGCCATTACGGCTAGCCTTTAGGTGTCCTCCTCGGGATAGCGTCATTTAAAGAACGAGGGTCAGCAGAACGTTAAAAAAAAAACACTGGAAAAAAACAAACCGGAAAAAATCTGGAATAAAACTGCGAAAAAAACCGAAGGAGCTTGCCAAAGATGAGGCCATTATGTCTCGCCTTTAGGTGTCCACCTCGGGGTAGCGTCATTTAAAGAACGGGGGTCAGCAGAATGTAAAAAAAAAATAGAAAAAATCGAAAAAAAAAACGAAAAAAAATTCGGGAAAAAAACTCTGAAAAAAAACTGGAGGAGCTTGCCAAAGATGAGTCCATTACGGCTCGCCTTTAGGTGTCCTCCTCGGGATAGCGTCATTTAAAGAACGAGGGTCAGCAGAAAAAAAAAAGGAAAAAAAAACTAAAAAAAACCGGAAAAAAAAAAACCGGAAACAAAATTCAGGAAAAAAACTGTGAAAAAAACCAGAGGAGCTCGCCAAAGATGAGGCCATTACGGCTCGCCTTTAGGTTTCCTCCTCGGGATAGCGTCAGTTAAAGAACGAGGGTCAGCAGAACGTAAAAATGGAAAAAACTGGAAAAAAACAAACCGGAAAAAAAATCCGGGAAAAAACTGTGAAAAAGAACCGGAGGAGCTTGCCAAAAATGAGGCCATTACGGCTCGCCTTTAGGTGTCCTCCTCAGGATAGCGTCATTTAAAGAACGAGGGTCAGCAGAAAAAAAAAGAAAAAAAACTTGAAAAAATCGGAAAAAAAATTCGGGAAAAAACTGTGAAAAAAAACCGGAGGAGCTTGCCAAAGATGAGGCCATTATGGCTCGTCTTTAGGTGTCCTCCTCGGGATAGCGTCATTTAAAGAACGAGGGTCAGCAGAACGTATAAAAAAAAAAATAAACGGAAAAAAAAATCTGGAAAAAAACCGGAGGAGCTTGCCAAAGATGAGGCCATTACGGCTCGCCTTTAGGTGTCCTCCTCGGGATAGCGTCATTTAAAGAACGAGGGTCAGCAGAACGTATAAAAAAAACTGGAAAAAAACCCGAAAAAAACTGTGAAAAAAACCAGAGGAGCTTGCCAAAGATGAGGCCATTACGGCTCGCCTTTAGGTGTCCTCCTCGAAATAGCGTCATTTAAAGAACGAGGGTCAGCAGAACGTATAAATAAGTAAAAAAAAAAAACTGGAAAAAAACTTGGAAAAAAACTGTGAAAAAAATCCGGACGAGCTTGCCAAAGATGAGGCCATTACGGCTCGCCTTTAGGTGTCCTCCTCGGGATAGCGTCATTTAAAGAACGAGGGTCAGCAGAACGTAAAAAAAAATGGAAAAAACCGGAAAAAAACAAACCGGAACAAAATCCGGGAAAAAACTGTGAAAAAAACCGGAGGAGCTTGCCAAAAATGAGGCCATTACGGCTAGCCTTTAGGTGTCCTCCTCGGGATAGCGTCATTTAAAGAACGAGGGTCAGCAGAACGTTAAAAAAAAAAAAAAACCTGGAAAAAATCAAACCGGAAAAAAAATCTGGAAAAAAACTGTGAAAAAAACCGGAGGAGCTTGCCAAAGATGAGGCCCTTACGGCTAGCCTTTAGGTGTCCTCCTCCGGATAGCGTCATTTAAAGAACGAGCGTCAGCAGAAAAAAAAAAAAAAAAAAACTCGAAAAAAACTGTGAAAAAAACCGGAGGAGCTTGCCAAAGATGAGGCCCTTACGGCTAGCCTTTAGGTGTCCTCCTCCGGATAGCGTCATTTAAAGAACGAGCGTCAGCAGAAAAAAAAAAAAAAAAAAACTCGAAAAAAACTGTGAAAAAAACCGGAGGAGCTTGCCAAAGATGAGGCCCTTACGGCTAGCCTTTAGGTGTCCTCCTCCGGATAGCGTCATTTAAAGAACGAGCGTCAGCAGAAAAAAAAAAAAAAAAAAACTCGAAAAAAACTGTGAAAAAAACCGGAGGAGCTTGCCAAAGATGAGGCCCTTACGGCTAGCCTTTAGGTGTCCTCCTCCGGATAGCGTCATTTAAAGAACGAGCGTCAGCAGAAAAAAAAAAAAAAAAAAACTCGAAAAAAACTGTGAAAAAAACCGGAGGAGCTTGCCAAAGATGAGGCCAAACAAAAAAATTCGGGAAAAAAACTGTGAAAAAAAATCGGAGGAGCTTGCCAAAGATGACGCCATTACGGCTCGCCTTTAGGTGTCCTCCTCGGGATAGCGTCATTTAAAGAACGAGCGTCAGCAGAAAAAAAAAAGAAAAAAAACTGGAAAAAACCGGAAAAAAATTCGGAAAAAAAACTGTGAAAAAAAATCGAAGAAGCTTGCCAAAGATGAGGCCATTACGACTCGCCTTTAGGTGTCCTCCTCGAGATAGCATCATTTAAAGAACGAGGGTCAGCACAACATAAAAAAAAATGGAAAAAACCGGAAAAAAAAATCCGGGAAAAAACTGTGAAAAAGAACCGGAGGAGCTTGCCAAAAATGAGGCCATTACGGCTCGCCTTTAGGTGTCCTCCTCAGGATAGCGTCATTTAAAGAACGTGGGTCAGCAGAACGTAGAAAAAAAAAACTTGGAAAAAAACAAACCGGAAAAAAAATCTGGAAAAAAACTGTGAAAAAAACCGGAGGAGCTTGCCAAAGATGAGGCCATTACGGCTCGCCTTTAGGTGTCCTCCTCGGGATAGCGTCATTTAAAGAACGAGGGTCAGCAGAACGTATATAAAAAAAAACTGTGAAAAAAACCGGAAAAAAAACTGTGAAAAAATTCGGAGGAGCTTGCCAAAGATGAGGCCATTACGGCTCGCCTTTAGGTGTCCTCCTCGGGATAGCGTCATTTAAAGAACGAGGGGCAGCAGAAAAAAAAGAAAAAAAAATGGAAAAAACCGGAAAAAACAAACCGGAAAAATGACGCCATTACGGCTCGCCTTTAGGTATCCTCCTCGGGATAGCGTCATTTAAAGAACGAGGGGCAGCAGAAAAAAAAGAAAAAAAAATGGAAAAAACCGGAAAAAACAAACCGGAAAAATGACGCCATTACGGCTCGCCTTTAGGTATCCTCCTCGGGATAGCGTCATTTAAAGAACGAGGGGCAGCAGAAAAAAAAGAAAAAAAAATGGAAAAAACCGGAAAAAACAAACCGGAAAAATGACGCCATTACGGCTCGCCTTTAGGTATCCTCCTCGGGATAGCGTCATTTAAAGAACGAGGGTCAGCAGAATGTAAAAAAAAAAAAATACCCTTGCCAAAGATGAGGCCATTACGGCTCGCCTTTAGGTGTCCTCCTCGGGATAGCGTCATTTAAAGAACGAGGGTCAGCAGAAAAAAAAGAAAAAAAAATGGAAAAAACCGGAAAAAAATTCGGGAAAAAAACTGTGAAAAAAAACCGGAGGAGCTTGCCAAAGATGAGGCCATTACGGCTCGCCTTTAGGTGTCCTCCTCGGGATAGCGTCATTTAAAGAACGAGGATCAGCAGAACGTAAAAAAAAAAACGGAAAAAACCTGAAAAAAATCTGGGAAAAATCTGTGAAAAAAACCGGAGGAGCTTGCCAAAAATGAGGCCATTACGGCTCGCCTTTAGGTGTCCTCCTCGGAATAGCGTCATTTAAAGAACATGGGTCAGCAGAACGAGCAGAACGAACCGAAAAAAACAGGAGGAACCTGCCTAAGAACAAGGGTCAGCAGAACGTAAAAAAATAAAAAAATAAAAAAATAAAAAAAAAAACCTGGTAAAAAATAAACCGGAAAAAAACTGTGAAAAATACCGGAGGAGCTTGCCAAAGATGAGGCCATTACGGCTCACCTTTAGGTGTCCTCCTCGGGATAGCGTCATTTAAAGAACGAGGGTCAGCAGAACGTATAAAAAAAAAACTGGAAAAAAACCCGGAAAAAAACTGTGAAAAAAATTGGAGGAGCTTGCCAAAGATGAGGCCATTACGGCTCGCCTTTAGGTGTCGTCCTCGGGATAGCGTTGATGACAAGTCATTTTAGCCTAGTTTCACTAGTCTTTTTCTTTTGTTTTTATGCACTTTCTTGAGCCATAAGTAAGCCAATTGGGTAGAATTTTATATTTCCTTTGATTCAATCAACCATGGATGAATTAATGCAATTTCATGAGATTTTGTGCTATAATTGTCATATATTATGAAAGAATAACAAACTCATGATTTTGAGCATAGCTTTGATGTGTTTGATTGATTGATGATAGGTGAAAAGAGCTTTGAAGAAGGTTGAAGAAAGAAGAAAGGGCAAGGAGCAAGAGAGAACAAAAAGCTTGAGCAAAAGCTTGAGCAAAAGCTTGCTTCAAACTTTAGCTCAAACTTTTGGAAGAGTTGAATTCACCCTGGATGGAGCAAAAGCTTGCGCCAATGTTTGCCTCAAGCTTTTTGGCAAACGTTGGCGCCACACACCAGCACCCTGGAGGAGAAAAGCTTGCGCCAATGTTTGCCTCAAGCTTTTTGGCAAACGTTGGCGCCACACATGCATACAAGGTGATCCACGTTTGGCTTAAAGTTTGACCTCAAACTTTAGCTCAAACATGGATAGCAGCAAAAGGGGGTGGCTGGTATAAAAAGCTTGAGCCAAAGTTTACCTCAAACTTTGACTCAAGCTTTTGTGCTTTATGTCCCGGTTCACAATGGGTTTCTCTCCAACTCCAAGTGCAATCAACAGAGGCTTTTATCAACCCAATTCCATCAAGAGCAAAGGCCCAATTCAAGGCTTGAAGACCATTTGAAGAAAGTGTATAAATAGCTTAGGATTTAAGTTTTCGGGGAGCTTTTCTTTTAGAATTCTTAGAACACTTAGAGAGAGAGCTCACCTTTACATTTTAGTTGTTGTTTTTAGAATTCAAGAAGATTAGGAAGGAGAATTGATCTCTCTTCTTCCTTGTTCTTGCTCAGCACTCTTTACTTTTCTTG
>NC_029785.2:84301328-84302155 GCF_000816755.2 Arachis ipaensis
CTCAAACGTGAGTAGCAGTTGAAGAACACCCTGGGAAAAGCCAACGTTTGCGCCAACGTTTGCCTCAAACGTTGAGGTCAAACGTTGGCTGAAGATGGAAGCTCCTGGAAGGCAACGTTTGCGCCAATATTTGCCTCAAACGTGAGGTCAAACGTTGGCACCAAAAGAGAAGAGAATTGAAGCTCCTGGGAAGGCAACGTTTGCGCCAACGTTTGCCTCAAACGTGAGGTCAAACGTTGGCGCCAAAGAGAAGAGAAATGGCATCCCTGGAGGCAGCAACGTTTGAGCCAACGTTTGCCTCAAACGTGAGGTCAAACGTTGGCTCCAAAAAAGAAGAGAGTTGGAGCTCCTGGGCACAGCAACGTTTGAGCCAACGTTTGCCTCAAACGTGAGGTCAAACGTTGGCACCAAACAGCATGAAGGGGCATACTTCAAACAAGAATAACTTGAGTTGTAGATGTCCAATTGAGGTGATTCCAAGTGGGTTAGAAAGCTGACATTCAGATCTTTCCAACCATATATAATAGTCTCTATTGAGCACAAAATTGGCAACACGACAAGAGGACAAAGTAGCCCCCAAGAAGCATACAAAAAGGGAGGTCCACGTTTGAGCTCACGTTTGACCTCAAACGTTGAGCCAAACGTGGAAGACAGCACACGGCCTAGCTGTATAATGCCTCACTCAAGTAACGTTTGAGTCAACGTTTACCTCAAACGTTGGCTCAAACGTGAATGGTTCATGGCCTGGTTCACTAATGGATTTCCTCCCAACACCAAGAGCAATCAACAGAGGCTACTATCAACCCAATTCCATCAAGGCTAAAGGC
>NC_029785.2:84302536-84314887 GCF_000816755.2 Arachis ipaensis
CTGCTGTTCCCGTTCTCATTAAGGGACAAGGCCGCACAATGGCTTGAAACTTTTCCTCAAGGAAGCATCACTAGCTGGGATGATTTGGTGACTAAATTTCTAGCCAAATTCTATCCACCTCAAAGAGTCATCAGACTGAAAACCTAGGTGCAGACATTTACACAATTAGATGCCGAATCCTTGTATGAAGCATGGGAGAGGTACAAAGCCTTAATCAGAAAGTGTCCCCCAGAGATGTTCAATGAATGGGACGTGCTGCAAAATTTCTATGAAGGCCTGACATTGAAATCTCAAGAGGCATTAGATCATTCTGCTAGAGGTTCACTACAACTGATGAAAACTGCTGAGGAAGCCCAGAATCTTGTTGACATGGTGGCTAATAATCAGTATTTCTTTGCGCATCAAAGGTAACGCCAATCATCACAAAGGAGAGGAGTAATGGAGTTAGAAGGAGTGGACTCAATCTTGGCTCAAAACAAGATGATGCAGCAGCAAATTCAACAATAATTTGAGCAAATGGCCAAGAGGATTGATAGCCTCCAAGTTGCAGCAGTTAACACAAGCCAACCATCATCCACATGGGGACAAAATGAAGAGACTCAAGAGGAGCAGCAGCAAGAACAAGTCCAGTACATGCACAACCAAAACTCTGGACAGAATGAAGTGTATGGAGACACATACAATCCATCCTGGAAGAACCACCCGAACCTCAGATGGGGAGATAATCACAACCAGAACCAACAACCATGGCAGAGGAACTCAAACCAAAACACTTCAAGAAACAACCAAAACCACAACCAGCAGCAAACTAACCAAAACCCTTACAAAAAGCCTCAAAACAACCATCCCAACCATTACCAATCCAATAACCAACTCATAAACCAAAATATCCACCACCCACCATTCACATCTTTCAACCCACCACAAGCATCACCTGAATCTCAAAGACTCACCAACTTGGAAACATTGATAGACAAAATGTGGAAACACCAGGAAATGACAACCAAGAATCATGAAGCCTCCATAAAGAGCCTAGAGAGGCAAATTGGGCAAATCTCCAAACAGATTTCTGTTGAAAGACCTTCAAGCTCATTGCCGAGTGACACAATCCCAAATCCTAAGGAAGAATGCAAGGCAATACAATTAAGAAGTGGGAGAACATTGATGAGCAACAATGACACCACAAAGAAGCCAGTGAAAAGCAGCAAAAAGCCAACAGATACAGAGGAAGCCAATGATCAAAATATGGTGTCAAACAAGAACACAGAGAACCCCAAAAGAAAAGAAGACCAGCCAATCAATACACATGAGAGAGAGAGAGGAAGAAGCACAGAAAAAGGAGAAAGTCTTCATTCCTTCGCTGCCATACCCACAGAGGTTCAACAAAGAAACCAAAGATCAACACTTCCACAAATTCCTGGAAACTTTCAAGAAACTGGAAATCAACATTCCCCTGGCTGAAGCATTGGAACAGATGCCCTTATATGCCAAGTTCTTGAAGGAACTCATTAACAAGAAAAGAAGCTGGCTGGAGAAGGAAACTGTACTTCTCTCTGAAGAATGCAGTGCACTCATCAGAAAAGGACTCCCTCCCTAGTTGGAAGATCCAGGAAGTTTCTTCCTACCTTGTACCATTGGAAGTCTATTTATCAACAAGGGGATGTGCGATTTAGGAGCAAGCATAAATCTGATCCCATCCTCTTTAGTGAAAAAGCTTGGCATAGAGAAGGTGAAACCAATATAGATGTCATTGGAATTGGTGGACCAGTCAGTAGTACATCCCGAAGGAGTGATCGAAAACCTTTTAGTTAAGGTTGACAAGTTCATTTATCCTGCGGATTTTGTAATCTTGGAAACAGAAGAAGAAGGAAACAATTCGATTATCTTGGGAAGGCCATTTTTAGCTACCGCCAGAGCCATCATAGATGTAGAGCAAGGAGAACTAACTCTTAGGATGCATGAGGAAAGCATTACTCTGAAAGTGTTCCCAGAACGACAAAATTCTGAAGGAAGAAGCCAAGTCATCAATGACTGTTTCTCAATGCAAGTAATCAACACTTCAGTAAAGCAGAAGAATGAACAAATGCAAGGAAAAGAAGGCACTCAAAAAGAAATTTGGAAGATAACCAAGAAGGAAAGTGCCACAAGTAAAGCTACTGTCAAGGAGGAAAGGTTAACCAGAAAAAGGAAGAAAAATAAGAAGAAGGCTCACAAAGGGTGGAAGAATAAAAAAATCCCAACAGAAGGGATCTCCAAAGGTGACAAAGTGCAGTTAGTCTATCAACAACTGGGAGCAAGCCAACAGACTGATGATTACTATACTGTGAGAAAAATAATCTCACTAGAACATGCTGAGATAGAACATCAAGCAACAAAGAAGAAGCTCACAGTCAGAGGGGACAAATTGAGGCACTACAACCATCAACCACCATAAAAGAAAGCCCCAATGTCAAGCTAGTGACATTAAAAGAGCGCTTGTTGGGAGGCAACCCAATCTGAGGTAGTTTTTTTTTTCATAGCCTTTTCAATAAAAATGTCGAATGATTGGTATGCATTGCAAGAAGCTAAGTTTGGTGTTGCACACCAAAACAATTTAAGGGAGAATGAAGGATTCTAAGTTTGGTGTTCCACCAAAACATCATTTAAAAGCACATTCTCACTTCTTGCGTAATACTAGCTCCAGGCAATCAAACATATCATTCAACTACTTAATTGCTCTCTAGTTTAACCACATAAGCTTTAGCAAGAGCACAAGATTTTACACATAGTAACTTGTTGCATCAGAGGAAGTGGCAAGGAACTAAATTTGGTGTTCCCACACCAAATTAAATCCAAAAGCCGCACTCAATTTATGCATACTAATCAGTCACCCAAAGGGCTTGGAAAGCAAGCAACTTTTGAGAATTGTGCAGGGAACTAACCACAAATTGAAGACATTACGCACCATGACGCAAAAAGGGAACAACACAAAGGAAGACAAAAGAACTGCAAACCAATAGGTTGTATCTATACTTAACTTCTGCTGTTGAGAAATGCTATGATTTATATCTTGCTAAAGTGTTCAGCTAGTACAAGTAAAAATTTTTTTTCTTAAAATAAGCTAGTCTAAGTGTGTGCTTGTGTGGTTACTTTCACTTAACTAATGCATGCCTTGTCCCCTGCATCTTTTCAATTCAATAAAAGAAATGTTTGAAACATGAAGTAAGATGGTTCATTGTTAGCTAGAAGTCAATTAATAGTAAGTGGTGGCATATATGTGTGATTGTGTGGCAACTCACTATCAGTGAATAAAAGGAATAGATTGTTCTCTCTTTAAGAAGAAAGCAGCTCACTGTCTATGAATCTCAATCAAATAAAAGTCCTTGTGTGAAAAGAAAAACAAAAAGAAAAAAGAAATAGCCAAAGAGTGGCAACAGAATAAAAGAAAAAAAAAATAAAAAGAAACAAAGTTAGACACCAATAGCTTGAACCTTAGAATATATGCCTGTGGTGTCTTTGTACTAGGATCTGCTTGAATTATTAAGTTCTTTGGAGTGCATTAACACTTGGTAACTTGGGTTAACTAACCCGGGATTATCAACTGAAAATCCACTATCAAGAGCAACCTAGCTACAAGACATTTAGTAACCCAAAGAGGTGCTGGGCATCAATATTCTAAGAAGGCATGTGAGCCAAATGTCTAAAGTGAATAATGTGTCAAGCATAAATAAAGAAAAGAGATTGTTACACATGACACTGAACTAAAGTATATGAAGAAAAAAAAATTTCAGTAAACAAGGACAAAGGAATAATGAGAGGTTATAGCAGTATATTGCTTGATGCTTAAAGGAAACTTTCTAGGCCTAATTATCAATAAAAAGTGGATAAGTTACATATCTGCATAAAACCCCATGAGCTACCAATAACACTCTGCTAACATGAGCATTCTCTATTTCAATCTCAATCTTGGATCTCTCTGTTTTTTTACTGCTAATTAAATTTTATTTCCGGTTAATTGCTCTTCATCTATTTTCCTTGCAATTTACAATTTCCTTGCAATTGTTCTTGTTGGATCTAGGAAGGCATTGAGATCTAGACTTGGTTTTCTAGTCTCTGGGTCTTGAGATCTGAATTTCCCATTTCACTTCTCTGTTTATTGCTTTCCATGTTCATTTACTTTTCTGCTATAAGATCCGATCCAATCCCAATTCCCTTTTACTCTTCTGTTTGATGCAATTTAACTTTTCCTTATTTAATTACTGCAAATCCACGTCCCAATCCCCTTTACATTCCGAGTCATTTACATTTCTTGCACTTTAAGATTCCGCAATTTACATTTCTTGCACTCTAAGTTTCTGCCATTTAATTTCTTGTCCTTTACATTTCAGCAATTTATTTCTTATTCTCTTTACTTCAATGCAATTTAATTCTGCAAGTCACAAAACCATCAACCAAATCTTGATTCGCTTGACTAAATCAACCACTAAGCTAAAATTGCTCAATCCTTCAATCCCTGTGGGATCGACCTCACTCCCGTGAGTTTTTATTACTTGATACGACCCGGTACACTTGCCGGTTAGATTTGTGTGTTTTGGGAGAAATTTATTTTTCCACCAAAATATCTCATCAAGTTTTTGGCGCCGTTGCCGGGGATTGAATAGATTGACAATGATTAAGTGAGGTGGTGATCTAGATCAAGCGCTTTTTCTTTAATTTTTGACTAACCCACTAACTGTTTGAAGTTTTGCCTAAGCTAATAGAAACCTCATTCTAGCAATAGAGTGAAATTTCCTTGGTTTATCTTGCTGAATATGATTCTCATAGCTTGATAAATAAACAAGAGAAGTGATTTTCGTTATTTTGGAGATTCTGAGTCTTGGGGAAGGAGAATTGAATTCTCTTCCTCTTAGTTTTCTTGTTTTACATTTCATCTACACTTGTTTTGAATCTTGGGTTGGAGAATTGAGGAAATTCTGTCTCAATCTCACCTTGAGATTTTCTTCTGTTTGATTTACTGCATCATTGAGAAGTTTCGATTCCATTTCTTTTCTTCTACTGCTGCATCTTAAATTTTCTTGCAATTAAATTCTGAATTTGGATCTAAGAAGGCATTGAGATCTAGACTTGGTTATCTAGTCTCTTGAGTCCTGAGATCTACATCTTTAAATTTCAATTTCCTTGTTTCATTTCTGCACCAAGCTTGTTTTCATTGTCATTTGAGATCCGGTTTAATTGAATCCATCTTTTACTTTTCTGTTCATCGCAAATTTACTTTTCCTGGTCTAACTTCTGCAAATCCAATTCCCACTCCCCTTTATAATTCAAGCCATTTACATTCCTTGCACTTTAAGATTCTGCAATTTACATTTCTTATCTTTCAAGCCTATCAACTGTTTGATACATTGTATCAGCTAAACCTTTTAACCACATTTTAGACATGAATGTATTCAATCTTTATTTGGACTATTTGTGATTGTGCAGATCATGGAGAAGAACCTAACGAATCCCAGTCAGCATGGTAGTAATGTCCCCACCTTAGATGATAATGCAACCCATAACTTGAAGCACCCACTCGTCACCATGAACGACATTGCTCAGTGGTTTGAAGCTTTCCCACAAGGAAACATCATCGGATGGGAAGAACTAATGAGTGAACTCCTAGCCAAGCTGAAACCACCTCAGGGAATTGTTAAACCAGAGGCAGAAGTGCAACCATTCACACAAGAGAAGGAGATTGAAGGTGTCCGTGCAGTCATGAACCAAAACAAGCAGATGCATCAGCAGACTCTACAACACCTAGATATGATGGTTAGAAAAATCAATGAGCTGCGAACTGCTGTAGTACATGCATACAACCTAACTCAAAACTCATACGGTTGGAATCAGCCTGAATAAGGTTTTGGAGCAATTAACCATGAGCAACAAAGTTATGAGCAATCACATTCTCCAAACAGTTCCTCTAGCATATTCCAATACAGGTCTCAGAATGATGTGTACAGTCCACCCTGGAGAACTCAGTCCAACTGGAGGGGGGTTGAAAACCAAAATCAAAGACCAAGGGACTTCAACTGCAACAATCCCAACTTCAAAAATCAGCATAAAAACCACCCCCACAACAACAATCATCATGCACCACCCCAATACATACATTTCCAACCCCATTCTACCTCACAACTCGCCCAAAATGACTCTCATCAACCATCACAGTTAACACAACCACGACCAATTCCAAACTTTCAAAGACTCTATGTTCTAGAAATGATGATGGAAAGGTTCGTGAAAGTTCAAGAGATGATAATAATAGAGCAGGAAGAAGCAAGGAAAAATCAAGAGATGATAAGCAGGAACCAAGAGGCCTCACTCAGAAGAATTGAGAGGCAAATAGAACAGCTAGCTTGACACCTTGCAGAAATGGGCGAGAGGAGGACAAATATAGTCCTAAAGGCCACTGAAGATGACCCAAAGAACAGCGAAAAATCTGCTGGGTTGAAAGGGAAAGCAGTTATGGAGGAAAGTGAGAAGGCTATGGAAAAGGAAATAATCATCAAAGAAAGACACAACAGAGGAATTCCACAAAAAGAAACAGAGGAAAGGAAGCCCATAGTGAGAGGAGGAAACCAAAGGCAACAGAAGCCTCAACTTCCATGATCCGAGGATGAAAAATGTCAAGCTAGTGACAATAAAAGAGCGCTTGTTGGGAGGCAACCCAACCGGAGGTAACTATCTTTTCATATCTATTTCAATAAAAAGGTTAATTAGTTTGATCTATGTTGCAAGGAGCTAAGTTTGGTGTTACACACCAAAATAATCTAAGGGAGAATGAAGGATTCTAAGTTTGGTGTTTCACCAAAATTTCATCATAAAATATATTCTCACCTACTGCATAATGCTAGCCTCAAGCATCTAGACAAACTAGTTAACTATTCTACTGTTTCCTAGTTTTTAGTTCTATTGCTTTTGAAAAAGAAAAAGAGTTTCACACATGGTTAATCTGATGCATGAGAACCATTGGCAAGGTACTAAGTTTGGTGTTCCCACACCAAAGTAAGTTCAAAGGCCCACAAATAATTCATGCATGCTAACCATTTTTCAAGTGCTTGGGGAACAAGCAACTTTCAATATCACTGCAGAGCACCATACAAACTCTTGGAAGATTTAGCATCATCAATCAAAGAGGTGAAAGAGGAATGTGAAGACCAGCAATGATGATGAGGAAGAGGACAGCAAGTAAACTCCAAAAGGTTGTATTGTTCATTATCAGATATTGCCGTGATTAAAAGTGATATTATACCCCTATCTATCCTTCTGTCTAGTATAGTTTTTCTGCAATTCAATAATCAAGATGCTTGATCATTTACAACACTATACTCTCCAAACTTGTTTGCACTCAATATTTCAAAAATGCATCACGTGAAAGTTCTTTGAAAAGAAGGATTAAGGAATTAAACAATTTTGAGGCAAGCAAAAGATTAGGAAAAATGGTGGTTCTAGTTGTATAATCATGTATTGAGGTTGCATGCTTATGAAAACTTACATGGGAGCTCATAGGCGGGACATAGAGTTCAAAGAAGTGCTGTGGAGATTCTCAAACATTTATTGATCCAAGAAGCAGCAAACAAAACAAAAGAAAATAAAGAAAATACAAAAACAAAAAGAACATGGCCCAAGGCTCTGAGCATCAATTACTAGGTAGAGAAGAAGAAAAGAAATAAGAACTCAAAGAGTTGTTATCCTAGTAAATGCTTGTGGTCGAATTGTGTCAAAGAGAGAGGCTTGAGTAAGTAAATCCTTAGGGGTGCTTTAACACCTAATACCTTAAAACCAACTGGGTTAGGAGTATTGATTGAAAGCTTATCTAAAGAGCCGCTTTGAGACATGACACTTAGAGTCAAAGCCAAAGCACAGCAACTATAAGCTGCTTCAAGGTGATTACCTATAGAGAGATCTCCATGATATCATTTGGATGAAAGTCCTAGGACCTAAGACCCCCAATATGTAAGGACTAGTAAGCACTGAGGCCCTTGCATGAGCATATGATTTAGAGTTCACCCCACTGTCACTTAATCACTTCACTCACAGGACCTTACAAGTTATTCTTCAATCCG
This sequence comes from Arachis ipaensis, assembly GCF_000816755.2. NCBI lineage: Eukaryota > Viridiplantae > Streptophyta > Magnoliopsida > Fabales > Fabaceae > Arachis > Arachis ipaensis. The sequence continues at coordinate 84,310,621 of NC_029785.2, forward strand.
TCTTAATTAAAAGAACCTTTGAGCATAATTCCTTTCTTGCTTGGGAATAAGCAAGCTTTAAGTTTGGTGTTGTGATGACAAGTCATCTTAGCCTAGTTTCACTAGTCTTTTTCTTTTGTTTTCAATTGTTTTTATGCACTTTCTTGAGCCATAAGTAAGCCAATTGGGTAGAATTTCATATTTCCTTTGATTCAATCAACCATGGATGAATTAATGCAATTTCATGAGATTTTGTGCTATAATTGTCATATATTATGAAAGAATAACAAACTCATGATTTTGAGCATAGCTTTGATGTGTTTGATTGATTGATGATAGGTGAAAAGAGCTTTGAAGAAGGTTGAAGAAAGAAGAAAGGGCAAGGAGCAAGAGAGAACAAAAAGCATGAGCAAAAGCTTGCCTCAAACTTTAGCTCAAACTTTTGGAAGAGTTGAATTCACCCTGGATGGAGCAAAAGCTTGCGCCAACGTTTGCCTCAAGCTTTTTGGCAAACATTGGCGCCACACACCAACACCCTGGAGGAGAAAAGCTTGCACAATCTAAGTTTCTGCAATTTAATTTCTTCTTCTTTAAGATTCAACACTTTTATTTTCTGCCCTCTTTAATTTCTTGTCAATTTTCCCTCTCCCTTTTAAATTTCATGCAATTTAGCTTCTGTCAAATACAAACCACTCAAATCAACTCTTGATTTACTAGACTAAGTCATCCACTAAACTAAAATTGCTCAATCCTTCAATCCCTGTGGGATCGACCTCACTCCCGTGAGTTTTATTACTTGATGCGACCCAGTGCACTTGCCGGTTAGATTTGTGTGTTTGGAATTCGTTTTTCCACAAATTTTCCCATCAAGCGTCATTTAAAGAACGGGGGTCAGCATAATGTAAAAAAAAAAAAGAAAAAAAAACTGGAAAAAATCGAAAAAAAAACCAAAAAAAAATTCAGGAAAAAAACTGTGAAAAAAAAAATTGGAGGAGCTTGCCAAAGATGAGGCCATTACGGCTCGCCTTTAGGTGACCTCCTCGGGATAGCGTCATTTAAAGAACGAGGGTTAGCATAAAAAAAGGAAAAAAAAATTGGAAAAAGCCGGAAAAAAACAAACCGAAAAAAATTCCGGAAAAAAACTGTGAAAAAAAACCGGAGCAGCTTGCCAAAGATGAGGCCATTACGGCTCGCCTTTATTTGTCCTCCTCGGGATAGCGTCATTTAAAGAACGAGGGTCAGCAGAACATAAAAAAAATGGAAAAAATCGGAAAAAAACAAAGTGGAAAAAAAATCCGGAAAAAAAACTGTGAAAAAAACCGGAGGAGCTTGCCAAAAATGAGGCCATTACGGCTCGCCTTTAGGTGTCCTCCTCGGGATAGCGTCATTTAAAGAACGAGGGTCAGCAGAACGTATAAAAAAAACGGAAAAAAATCTGGAAAAAAACTGTGAAAAAACTCGGAGGAGCTTGCCAAAGATGAGGCCATTACGGCTCGCCTTTAGGTGTCCTACTCGGGATAGCGTCATTTAAAGAACGAGGGTCAGCAGAAAAAAAAAAAAGAAAAAACAACTGGAAAAAACCGGAAAAAATTCGGGAAAAAAACTGTGAAAAAAAAAACCGGAGGAGCTTGCCAAAGATGAGGCCATTACGGCTCGCCTTTAGGTGTCCTCCTCAGGATAGCGTCATTTAAAGAACGAGGGTCAGCAGAACGTAAAAAAAAATGGAAAAAACCGGAAAAAAACTAACCTGAAAAAAAAATCCGGGAAAAAAACTGTGAAAAAAAACCGGAGGAGCTTCCCAAAAATGAGGCCATTACGGCTCGCCTTTAAGTGTCCTCCTCGGGATAGCGTCATTTAAAGAATGAGAGTCAGCAGAACGTAAAAAAAAAATAAAAAAAAAGAAAAAAAACTGGAAAAAACCGGAAAAAAAATTCGGGAAAAAAACGTGAAAAAAAACCGGAGGAGCTTGCCAAAGATAAGGCCATTACGCCTCGCCTTTAGGTGTCCTCCTCGGGATAGCGTCATTTAAAGAACGAGGGTCAGCAGAACGTAAAAAAAAATGGAAAAAACCGGAAAAAAACAAACCGGAAAAAAAATCCGGGAAAAAACTGTGAAAAAAACCGGAGGAGCTTGCCAAAAATGAGGCCATTACGGCTCGCCTTTAGGTGTCTGGATCTTGGGTTGGAGAATTGAAGGAATTCTGTTTCCATCTCACCCTTGGATCTCTCTGCTTTGTTTACTGCAAATTAAATTTCTGTTTCTGTTACTTGCTTCTCATCTACTTTCCTTACAATTTACAATTCCCTTGCAATTGTTCTTGTTGGATCTAGGAAGGCATTGAGATCTAGACTTGGTTTTCTAGTCTCTGGGTCCTGAGATCTGAATTTCCCATTTCACCTCTCTGTTTACTGCTTTCTATGTTTATTTACTTTTCTGTTATCAGATCCGATCCAATCCCAATTCCCTTTTACTCTTCTGTTTGATGCAATTTAACTTTTCCTTGTTTAATTTCTGCAAATCCACGTCCCAACCCCCTTTACATTTCAAGCAATTTACATTCCTTGCACTTTAAGATTCCGCAATTTACATTTCTTGCACTCTAAGTTTCTGCCATTTAATTTCTTGTTCTTTACGTTTCAGCAATTTATTTCTTGTTCTCTTTACTTCAATGCAATTTAATTCTGCAAGTCACAAAACCATCAACCAAATCTTGATTCGCTTGACTAAATCAACCACTAAACTAAAATTGCTCAATCCTTCAATCCCTGTGGGATCGACCTCACTCCCGTGAGTTTTTATTACTTGATGCGACCCGGTGCACTTGCCGGTTAGATTTGTGTGTTTTGGGAGAGATTCATTTTTCCTCCAAAATACTCATCAAGTTTTTGGCGCCGTTGCCGGGGATTGAATAGATTGACAATGATTAAGTGAGGTGGCAATTTAGATCAAGCACTTTTTCTTTGATTTTTGATTAACCCACTAACTGTTTGATTTTTTGCTTAAACTAACTAACACTTCAATCTGGCAGTAAATTGAAGTGTCACTGGTTTTGAGCATTTCTCATGCTCTGCTTGTATGTCAGGTACAAGAAGAACCATACCCAATTTTCATGAACAAGACGAAAGAACTCTCAGGAGGTTAAGAAGAGCTGAAAGAGGGAAAAATATTGTTGGAGAAGAGGAATCAGACGAAGAATTCCAAGAAATGGAGGAACATTTAACCAATCCACCAGGTGGAGAAGACAACAACAATGGCAACCCACCCCAAAGGAGAGTTTTGGCTTCCTATACCTTTGCAAATCCTAGACATTGTGGGAGCAGCATCTTGGCTCCAAATGCTCCAAATAACAATTTTGAACTCAAGCCACAACTCATCACTTTGGTTCAGAACAACTGCTCCTTTGGTGGAGGACCACTTGAGGACCCACACCAACATTTATCCACTTTCTTGAGGATAAAACCTCAAAACAACTACCCCAACCTCAACCAATACCAATCTTATAACCAACCCACCAACCAAAATGCCTACCATCTACCACCCACATCTCATAACCCACCTCAAGTATCACCTGAAGCCCAAAGAATCACTCGGAGGCCATGATAGACAAAATGTTGAAACACCAAGAAATGGTAACCAAGAATCAGGAAGCCTCCCTGAAGATCCTAGAGAGACAGATGGGGCAACTCTCCAAGCAAGTATCTGTTGAGAGACCTTCAAACTCACTGCCCAGTGACACAATTCCAAATCCCAAGGAGGAATGCAAGGCAATACAATTAAGGAGTGGGAGAACATTGATAAGCAACAATGACACTACAAGGAAGCAAGCAGAGAACATCAAAGAACCAACGGAGGATGAGAAGTAAACAAAGGCAGATGAGGCTAAGGAGCAAGTTGTGATGCCAAACAAAAGCACTGAAAAACTTAAAGAGAAGGACAACCAGCCACATAGCTCAAAGGAAGTAGCTCAGGGACAGCAACAAATAGGAAAAAGCATCACACCTCCATTGCCATATCCCCAGAGGTTCAACAAAGAGGTTAAAGACCAGCATTTTCACAAATTCCTTGAGATTTTTAAGAAGCTGGAAATCAACATTCCCTTGGCTGAAGCACTTGAGCAAATGCCTCTATATTCCATATTTCTGAAGGATCATATCAACAAGAAAAGAAGCTGGGATGAGAAAGAAACCATAATGATTACTGAAGAATGCAGAGCCTTAATTCAAAAGGGGCTTCCTCCCAAGCTTGAGGACCCAGGGAGCTTCCTGTTGCCTTGCACCATTGGGGAATT
>NC_029785.2:84315465-84322877 GCF_000816755.2 Arachis ipaensis
ATTGTGATGTACCCTTTGACAAGAAACAAGTTTGGTGTTCATCAAACTTTGATGCACCGATTTAAGGATACAATTGATCCTTCATGAAAAAAGAAGAAAAAGAAAGTATGATGAAAACAATTCTTATGAACATTTAATATTTGAATCTCACTAATTGGAGGAAGATACTCATTTTCTTTATATATGACCAAACACTAAGTTTGGTGTCCTCCAAAGAGAGTGTCACGGTTCAAATAAGATAAGAATTGATGGTTCACATAGTATTACTAAAAAGAACACTCTTGCTACGGTTGGATAAGACTAATGTATGTTGTCTTGTTGCGATGACTAGGAGGTCAAAGAATCTTCAATGAAAAAGACAAGACAAAGGAAAGCATAGCATAAGGACAAAATCCCATCACATGCTTCAAGAAAGAAATCTGCCACTCCTTGAGAATGATCATGGCAAAGGCAAGGGAAGGAGCAAATTTTGTCTTCATTCATCCTTACATGCACACCTTTGATCCCCATAGTGTCTAATTGCATCCTAGCCCTTCATTGCTCATTTAAAAACATACCATCTTCAAACCATGCACATGACCGAATTACTCCAACCTTAGAAACTTCATTCCCTTCATCACTCCTCAACATAATAAGCTCGGCTCAACATTTCTCCTGCTTTAAACTCCAACCATTTAAACTTCTCTTCATCATTTCTTGTCATAGCAAGTCCGGTCTCAATTTCTTTTTGCCCCAAACACACATCAAACTCTCCAACATTCTTCACACTCCTTCTCAACCAACCAAGTGACCATGGCCTCCTCCTCAAGAACCAAACGAAGAAAAGGAAAAGATCCCATAGTGGAGGAAGACACACATGAATATGACCAACGGAGATTCAAGTCTTGGTTTCATCAAATGCAAATTCAATGGATGAACGAGAAAAGAATCTATCCTGAGATTCCATTCTTGTTGCCGGATGATGGATGTCAAGAAATGAAGAACAAAATCCGGAAGAGGAGGTGGGAGGAACTTGCATCACCAGCCACCCGAATCAATGCCAATATCATAAGAGAGTTCTATGCAAATGTCCCAAGGCTTGACATGCGTGAGCCCCCAACGTACAAGAGCTATGTGCGGGGGGTGGAAGTAGACTTTAGCCCGGATGCAATCAAGAAAGTCTTGAAACTAAAGTCAATCCGCTTTGATGAACCGGGATACCAACAAAGATTGAATGAAGATCAGGATTATGAGGAGATTGCGAGAGACATTTGTTTTGAGAACTCAGAGTGGGAAGGAGATAACAAGAACAGATACAAGTTCCTGAAGAGATGTAACCTCACTCCGGAAGCAAAAGGATGGTGGGAACACTAGCAGCCAAGTGTATGAAAGGAGAAAGAAAAGGCATGACAAATGAAAGGTGGACTTGCTCCTTGTTCATCACTACAAAGAAAAAAAAAAGCATGCATTCTATCTGTTCTAAGTTGTCTTTGCATTTCTAAGTAGTTCTTTTTAATTAAAAGTCTTTGCATTATGTTTGTTTCTTTTAAAATAAGTAGGCTAGTTTATGTGTGTGCTTGTGTGTTTACTTTCACTGAACAAAAAGTATGTTTTGTCCCTTGCATCTTTAAATTCAATAAAAGAAATGCTTGAATATGAAGTAAGATGGTCTCTGTTAGATAGAAGTAGAATAAAAGTAAGTGGTGGTATGTGTGTGATTGTATAATAGCTCACTTTTAGTGAATAAAGAGCTAGGATATCTCATTCTAAGTAAAGAGTGGCCTACTATCTATGAATCTCAATTAAATAAAAAAAAATATTCCTTGGTTAGAAAGAAAAACAAAAAGAAGGAAAGAAAAAAAGATAGCCAAAAAGTGGCAGAACAAAAGGAAACAAAAAGAAACAAAGCTGGACACCAATAGCTTGAACTTTAAAATATATGCCTGTGATGTCTTTGTACTAGGATCTGCTTGGATTAGTAAGCTCTTAGGAGTGCTTCAACACTCGGTGACTTGGGTTAACTAATCCGGGATCATCAGCTGAAAGTCCACTATCAAGAGCAACCTAACTACAAGGCACTTAGTAGCCCAAAGAGGTGCTGGGCATCAATGTTTTAAGAAGGAATGTGAGCCAAGTGTCTATGGTGAATAATGTGTCAAGTATAAAGAAAAGAAAATGAACTTGCTACACATGACACTCAAATAAAGCTTATGCCCCTAACTTTGAGGTTAACGTTGGCATGAGAAACTCCTCCCTGGCCACCTAACGTTTGCGCCAACGTTAGACCCCTAACTTGGAGGCTAACGTTGGCACATGAAAATACAAGGGAGAGGAGCAAAAGTTTGCGCCAACGTTAGCCCCCTAACTTGGTGGCTAATGTTGGCGCCACAAGCACACAAGGCAAGGCCAACGTTAGGGTCAAAGTTAGACCCCTAACGTTGGCACCAACGTTCATATCAGCAAGTTTTGTGGGCTGCTATGAAAAGTTGGAGCCAAACTTTTGCTCAAACTTTTGGTCCAACTTTTGCAAAACTCCAACCCGGTTCAATTGGTTCACTTTGGTTCTTCTCCAAACTTCAAGAACAATCAACCAAGGCCTCTTTCAACCCAATTCCACCAAGAGCAAAGGCCCAACTCAAGGCTTGAAGATCATTAGAAGAAAGTGTATAAATAGGATAGAATTCAAGTCATAAAAGAGCTTTTTGGCCGGAAGAGTTTTTCTTTTGAATTTTCATAGCTTTTGGCATAGAGTGATCTTTAATTTCTTTGTTTTCATTGCTTTCAATTTCAATTACACGTATCTTGAATCTTGGATTGGAGAATTGAAGAAATTCTGTTGCACTCTAAGTTTCTGCCATTTAATTTCTTGTTCTTTACGTTTCAGCAATTTATTTCTTGTTCTCTTTACTTCAATGCAATTTAATTTTGCAAGTCACAAAACCATCAACCAAATCTTGATTCGCTTGACTAAATCAACCACTAAACTAAAATTGCTCAATCCTTCAATCCCTGTGGGATCGACCTCACTCCCGTGAGTTTTTATTACTTGATGCGACCCGGTGCACTTGCCGGTTAGATTTGTGTGTTTTGGGAGAGATTCATTTTTCCTCCAAAATACTCATCAGTCATTTAAAGAACGAGGGTTAGCATAAAAAAAAGGAAAAAAAATTGGAAAAAACCGGAAAAAAACAAACCGAAAAAAACTGTGAAAAAAACCGGAGGAGCTTGCCAAAGATGAGGCCATTACGGCTCGCCTTTAGTTGTCCTCCTCGGGATAGCGTCATTTAAAAAACGAGGGTCAGCAGAACGTAAAAAAAAATGGAAAAAACCGGAAAAAACAAAGCGGAAAAAAAAATCCGGGAAAAAAACTGTGAAAAAAAACTGGAGGAGCATGCCAAAAATGAGGCCATTACGGCTCGCCTTTAGGTGTCCTCCTCGGGATAGCGTCATTTAAAGAACGAGGGTAAGCAGAACGTATAAAAAAAACGGAAAAAAAATCAGGAAAAAAACGGTGAAAAAAACCGGAGGAGCTTGCCAAAGATGAGGCCATTACGGCTCGCCTTTAGGTGTCCTCCACGGGATAGCATCATTTAAAGAACGAGGGTCAGCAGAAAAAAAAAAAGAAAAAACAACTGGAAAAAAAATTCGGGAAAAAAACTGTGAAAAAAAAACCGGAGGAGCTTGCCAAAGATGAGGCCATTACGGCTCGCCTTTAGATGTCCTCCTCGGGATAGCGTCATTTAAAAAACGAGGGTCAGCAGAACGTAAAAAAAAAATGGAAAAACCCGGAAAAAAACTAACCTGAAAAAAAAATCCGGGAAAAAAACTGTGAAAAAAACCGGAGGAGCTTCCCGAAAATGAGGCCATTACGGCTCGCCTTTAAGTGTCCTCCTCGGGATAGCGTCATTTAAAGAATAAGGGTCAGCAGAACGTAAAAAAAAAAATAAAAAAAGAAAAAAAATGGAAAAAACCGGAAAAAAAAATCGGGAAAAAAATGTGAAAAAAACCGGAGGAGCTTGCCAAAGATGAGGCCATTATGCCTCGCCTTTAGGTGTCCTCCTCGGGATAGCGTCATTTAAAGAACGAGGGTCAGCAGAACGTAAAAAAAAGTTGAAAAAACCGGAAAAAAACAAACCGGTAAAAAAAATCCGGGAAAAAACTGTGAAAAAAACCGGAGGAGCTTGCCAAAAATGAGGCCATTACGGCTCGCCTTTAGGTGTCCTCCTCGGGATAGCGTCATTTAAAGAACGAGGGTCAGCAGAACGTAAAAAAAAAAAAAAACCTGGAAAAAAATAAACTGGAAAAAAATCTGGAAAAAAACTGTGAAAAAAACCGAAGGAGCTTGCCAAAGATGAGGCCATTACGGCTCGCCTTTAGGTGTCCTCCTCGGGATAGCGTCATTTAAAGAACGAGGGTCAGCAGAACGTAAAAAAAAAAAAAAACCTGGAAAAAAATAAACTGGAAAAAAATCTGGAAAAAAACTGTGAAAAAAACCGAAGGAGCTTGCCAAAGATGAGGCCATTACGGCTCGCCTTTAGGTGTCCTCCTCGGGATAGCGTCATTTAAAGAACGAGGGTCAGCAGAAAAAAAAAAGGAAAAAAAACTGGAAAAAACCGGAAAAAAACAAACCGAAAAAAAAATTCAGGAAAAAAACTGTGAAAAAAACCGGAGGAGGTTGCCAAGGATGAGGCCATTACGGCTCGCATTTAGGTGTCCTCCTCGGGATAGCGTCATTTAAAGAACCAGGGTCAGCAGAACGTAAAAAAAAAAAAAACCTGGAAAAAAACAAACCAGAAAAAAAATCTGGAAAAAAACTGTGAAAAAAATCGGACGTTAAAAAAAATAAAAAAAAGGAAAAAATCGAAAAAAAAAACGGAAAAAATTTCGGGAAAAAACTGTGAAAAAAAAAACTGGAGGAGCTTGCCAAAGATGAGGCCATTACGGCTCGCCTTTAGGTGTCCTCCTCGGGATAGCGTCATTTTAAGAATGAGGGTCAGCAGAACCTATAAAAAAAAAACTGGAAAAAATCGAAAAAAAAAATCGGAAAAAATTTCAGGAAAAAGACTGTGAAAAAAGAAACTGGAGGAGCTTGCCAAAGATGAGGCCATTACGGCTCGCCTCTAGGTGTCCTCCTCGGGATAGCATCATTTAAAGAACGAGGGTTAGCATAAAAAAAAAAGGAAAAAAAATTGGAAAAAACAGGAAAAAACAAACCGAAAAAAATTCGGGAAAAAAACTGTGAAAAAAAACCGGAGGAGCTTGCCAAAGATGAGGCCATTACGGCTCGCCTTTAGTTGTCCTCCTCGGGATAGCGTCATTTAAAGAACGAGGGTCAGCAGAACGTAAAAAAAAAATGGAAAAAACCGGAAAAAACAAAGCGAAAAAAAAATCCGGGAAAAAAACTGTGAAAAAAAACTGAAGGAGCTTACCAAAAATGAGGCCATTACGGCTCGCCTTTAGGTGTCCTTCTCGGAATAGCGTCATTTAAAGAACGAGGGTAAGCAGAACGTATAAAAAAAAACGGAAAAAAATCTGGAAAAAAACTGTGAAAAAAACCGGAGGAGCTTGCCAAAGATGAGGCCATTACGGCTCGCCTTTAGGTGTCCTTCTCGGAATAGCGTCATTTAAAGAACGAGAGTAAGCAGAACGTAAAAAAAAAAACGGAAAAAAATCTGGAAAAAAACTGTGAAAAAAACCGGAGGAGCTTGCCAAAGATGAGGCCATTATGGCTCGCCTTTAGGTGTCCTCCTCGGGATAGCGTCATTTAAAGAACGAGGGTCAGCAGAACGTAAAAAAAATGGAAAAAATCGGAAAAAAACTAACCTGAAAAAAAATCCGGGAAAAAAACTGTGAAAAAAAACAGGAGGAGCTTCCCGAAAATGTGGCCATTACAGCTCGCCTTTAAGTGTCCTCCTCGGGATAGCGTCATTTAAAGAATGAGGGTCAGCAGAACGTAAAAAAAAAATAAAAAAAAGAAAAAAAAGAAAAAAACTGGAAAAAACTGGAAAAAAAAATTGGGAAAAAAATGTGAAAAAAAACCGGAGGAGCTTGCCAAAGATGAGGCCATTATGCCTCGCCTTTAGGTGTCCTCATCGGGATAGCGTCATTTAAAGAACGAGGGTCAGCAGAACGTAAAAAAAAATGGAAAAAACCGGAAAAAATAAACCGGAAAAAAAATCCGGGAAAAAACTGTGAAAAACAACCAGTGGAGCTTGCCAAAAATGAGGCCATTACGGCTCGCCTTTAGGTGTCCTCCTCGGGATAGCGTCATTTAAAGAACGAGGGTAAGCAGAACGTATAAAAAAAACGGAAAAAAATCTGGAAAAAAGCTGTGAAAAAAACCGGAGGAGCTTGCCAAAGATGAGGCCATTACGGCTCGCCTTTAGGTGTCCTCCTCGGGATAGCGTCATTTAAAGAACGAGGGTCAGCAGAAAAAAAAAAAAGAAAAAACAACTGGAAAAAACCGGAAAAAAAATTCGGGAAAAAAACTGTGAAAAAAAAACCGGAGGAGCTTGCAAAAGATGAGGCCATTACGGCTCGCCTTTAGGTGTCCTCCTCGGGATAGCGTCATTTAAAGAACGAGGGTCAGCAGAACGTAAAAAAAATGGAAAAAACCGGAAAAAAACTAACCTGAAAAAAAATCTGGGAAAAAAACTGTGAAAAAAACCGGAGGAGCTTCCCGAAAATGAGGCCATTACGGCTCGCATTTAAGTGTCCTCCTCGGGATAGCGTCATTTAAAGAATAAGGGTCAGCAGAACGTAAAAAAAAAATAAAAAAAGAAAAAAAAAGAAAAAAATTGGAAAAAACCGGAAAAAAAATTTGCGAAAAAAATGTGAAAAAAAACTGGAGGAGCTTGCCAAAGATGAGGCCATTATGCCTCGCCTTTAGGTGTCCTCCTCGGGATAGCGTCATTTAAAGAACGAGGGTCAGCAGAACGTAAAAAAAAAATGGAAAAAACCGGAAAAAAACAAACCGGAAAAAAAAATCCGGGAAAAAACTGTGAAAAATAACCGGAGGAGCTTGCCAAAAATGAGGCCATTACGGCTCGCCTTTAGGTGTCCTCCTCGGGATAGCGTCATTTAAAGAACGAGGGTCAGCAGAGCGTAAAAAAAAAAAAAACCTGGAAAAAAAAAACCAGAAAAAAATCTGGAAAAAAATTGTGAAACAATCCGAAGGAGCTTGCCAAAGATGAGGCCATTACGGCTCGCCTTTAGGTATCCTCCTCGGGATAGCGTCATTTAAAGAACAAGGGTCAGCACAATGTGAAAAAAAAATGGAAAAAATCGAAAAAAAAAAAACCAGAAAAAATTTCGGGAAAAAAACTGTGAAAAAAAAAACTAGAGGAGCTTGCCAAAGATGAGGCCATTACGGCTCGCCTTTAAGTGTCCTCCTCGGGATAGCGTCATTTAAAGAACGAGGGTCACGAGGGTCA
>NC_029785.2:84362247-84376344 GCF_000816755.2 Arachis ipaensis
CGCCATTAGGTGTCCTCCTCGGGATAGCGTAAATTAAAGAACGAGGGTCAGCAGAACGTAAAATAAAAAAAATACAAAAAAAAAACAAAAAAACCGGAAAAAAAATCTGGAAAATAAACTGTGAAAAAAATCGGAGGAGCTTGCCCAAGATGAGGCCATTACGGCTCGCCTTTAGGTATCCTCCTCGGTATAGCGTCATTTAAAGAACGAGGGTCAGCAGAAAAAAAAGGAAAAAAAAACTAGAAAAAACCGGAAAAAAACAAACCGAAAAAAAAATTCGGAAAAAAAACTGTAAAAAAAACCGGAGGAGCTTGCCAAAGATGAGGCCATTACGGCTCGCATTTAGGTGTCCTCCTCGGGATAGCGTCATTTAAAGAACGGGGGTCAACAGAATGTAAAAAAAATAAAATAAAATAAAAATAAAAAGAAAAATAAAAAAAACTGGAAAAAATCGAAAAAAAAAAACCGGAAAAATTTCGGGAAAAAAACTGTGAAAAAAAAACTGGAGGAGCTTGCCAAAGATGAGGCCATTATGGCTCGGCTTTAGGTGTCCTCCTCGGGATAGCGTCATTTAAAGAACGGGGGTCAGCAGAATGAAAAAAAAAAAAAATAAAATAAAAAAAAAAAAAAAAGAAAAATAAAAAAACCGGGAAAAAATCGAAAAAAAAAAACCGGAAAAATTTCGGGAAAAAAACTGTGAAAAAAAAACTGGAGGAGCTTGCCAAAGATGAGGCCATTATGGCTCGGCTTTAGGTGTCCTCCTCGGGATAGCGTCATTTAAAGAACGGGGGTCAGCAGAATGAAAAAAAAAAAAAATAAAATAAAAAAAAAAAAAAAAGAAAAATAAAAAAACCGGGAAAAAATCGAAAAAAAAAAACCGGAAAAATTTCGGGAAAAAAACTGTGAAAAAAAAACTGGAGGAGCTTGCCAAAGATGAGGCCATTATGGCTCGGCTTTAGGTGTCCTCCTCGGGATAGCGTCATTTAAAGAACGACGGTCAGCAGAAAAAAATGGAAAAAAAAAAACTGGAAAATACCGGAAAAAAAATTCGGGAAAAAAACTGTGAAAAAAACCGGAGGAGCTTGCCAAAGATGAGGCTATTACGGCTCGCATTTAGGTGTCCTCCTCGGGATAGCGTCATTTAAAGAACGAGGGTCAGCAGAACGTAAAAAAAAAAAAAAAACCTGGAAAAAAACAAACCGGAAAAAAAATCTGGAAAAAAACTGTGAAAAAAATCGGAGGAGCTTGCCAAATATGACGCCATTAGAGCTCGCATTTAGGTGTCCTCCTCGGGATAGCGTCATTTAAAGAACGAGGGTCAGCAGAACGTTAAAAAAAAACTGGAAAAAATCGAAAAAAAAAAACCAGAAAAAATTTCGGGAAAAAAATTGTGAAAAAAAAAACTGGAGGAGCTTGCCAAAGATGAGGCCATTACGGCTCGCCTTTAGGTGTCCTCCTCGGTATAGCGTCATTTAAAGAACGAGAGTCAGCAAAAAAAAAGGAAAAAAAACTGGAAAAAACCGGAAAAACAAACCGGAAAAAAAATTGGAAAAAAAACCGGAGGAGCTTGCCAACGATGAGGCCATTACAGCTCGCATTTAGGTGTCCCCCTCGGGATAGCGTCATTTAAAGAACGAGGGTCAGCAGAACGTAAAAAAAAATGGAAAAAATCGAAAAAAAACCGGAAAAATTTTCGGGAAAAAAACTGGAGGAGCTTGCCAAAGATGAGGCCATTACGGCTGGCCTTTAGGTGTCCTCGTCGGGATAGAGTCATTTAAAGAACGAGGGTCAGCAGAAAAAAAAAAAGAAAAAATAACTGGAAAAAACCGGAAAAAAAATTGGGATAAAAACTGTGAAAAAAAACCGGAGGAGCTTGCCCAAGATGAGGCCATTACGGCTCGCCTTTAGGTATCCTCCTCGGTATAGCGTCATTTAAAGAACGAGGGTCAGCAGAAAAAAAAGGAAAAAAAAACTGGAAAAAACTGGAAAAAAACAAACCGGAAAAAAAATTCGGGAAAAAATCTGTGAAAAAAAACCGGAGGAGCTTGCCAAAGATGAGGCCATTACAGCTCGCATTTAGGTGTCCTCTTCGGGATAGCGTCATTTAAAGAACGAGGGTCAGCAGAACGTAAAAAAAAAACGGAAAAAATCGAAAAAAAACCGGAAAAAATTTTGGGAAAAAAACTGGAGGAGCTTGCCAAAGATGAGGCCATTACGGCTCGCCTTTAGGTGTCCTCCTCAGGATAGCGTCATTTAAAGAACGAGGGTCAGCAAAAAAAAAAAGAAAAAAAAACTGGAAAAAACCGGGAAAAAAATTCGGGAAAAAATTGTGAAAAAAAACCGGAGGAGCTTGCCAAAGATGAGGCCATTTCGGCTCGCCTTTAGGTGTCCTCCTCGGGATAGCGTCATTTAAAGAACGAGGGTCAGCAGAACTTAAAAAAAATGGAAAAAACCGAAAAAAACAAACCGGAAAAAAAACTGGGAAAAAACTGTGAAAAAAACGGGAGGAGCATGCCAAAAATGAGGCCATTACGGCTCGCCTTTAGGTGTCCTCCTCGGGATAGCGTCATTTAAAGAAGGAGGGTCAGCAGAACGTAAAAAAAAATGGAAAAAACCGGAAAAAAACTAACCAAAAAAAAAAATTCGGGAAAAAAACTGTGAAAAAAAACCGGAGGAGCTTGCCAAAAATGAGGCCATTACGGCTCGCCTTTAAGTGTCCTCCTCGGGATAGCGTCATTTAAAGAAGGAGGGTCAGCAGAACGTAAAAAAAAACCGGAAAAAAAATCTGGAAAAAAACTGTGAAAAAAAACCGGAGGAGCTTGCCAAAGATGAGGCCATTACGGCTCGCCTTTAAGTGTCCTCCTCGGGATAGCGTCATTTAAAGAAGGAGGGTCAGCAGAACGTAAAAAAAAACCGGAAAAAAAATCTGGAAAAAAACTGTGAAAAAAAACCGGAGGAGCTTGCCAAAGATGAGGCCATTACGGCTCGCCTTTAAGTGTCCTCCTCGGGATAGCGTCATTTAAAGAAGGAGGGTCAGCAGAACGTAAAAAAAAACCGGAAAAAAAATCTGGAAAAAAACTGTGAAAAAAAACCGGAGGAGATTGCCAAAGATGAGGCCATTTCGGCTCGCCTTTAGGTGTCCTCCTCGGGATAGCGTCATTTAAAGAACGAGGGTCAGCAGAACTTAAAAAAATAGTGGAAAAAACCGGAAAAAAACAAACCGAAAAAAAAATCTGGGAAAAAAACTGTGAGAAAAACCGGAGGAGCTTGCCAAAAATGAGGCCATTACGGGTCGCCTTTAGGTGTCCTCCTCGGGATAGCGTCATTTAAAGAACGAGCGTCAGCAGAACGTAAAAAAAAATGGAAAAAACCGGAATAAAACTAACCGGAAAAAAAATTCGGGAAAAAAACTGTGAAAAAAACCGGAGGAGCTTGCCAAAAATGAGGCCATTACGGCTCGCCTTTACTTGTCCTCCTCGGGATAGCGTCATTTAAAGAATGAGGGTCAACAGAACGTAAAAAAAAAAAAAAAAACCTAATCAAACAACCACCATGTAATTGATGCTAAATCATGAGGTTTAAGCTAAATTTAATTGATAATTAATTGATTTATAAACCTTGTGAATTTGGTGATACTTTGATTGGTTGATTTGATTACTTGTAGGTGAAGAAAGAAGAAAATAAGAAAAGCGTGGCTTAAGAAGCGTGCCCAAGGAAAGAAAAAGGCGTGGCAAAAATCAAAGAAGAGTGAAGGCTAAGTTTGGGAAATGAACTGAGCTTCACAAGGAATGAAAGGAGAAAGTAAGGCACCAAGCTAAGTTCAAATAGTTAACTGAGCACTAAAGAAAGCAAGGAAATGGCATGAAGCTCAGTTCACTAAGTGAACTTTATCGGGGACCTCCCAAAATTAATTCAAGATGAAATTCCAAGGGATGAAGCCACCAAGATTCGAACCAAGGACCAAGGAGAGGCAAGGAACGCTCCTTGCAAGGAAAATCAAGAAGAAATAGCCAAAATGCTTCATCCAAGGTTCGAACTTGGAATCACACGCTACTCCTTGCAAGGAAAATCAAGAAGAAATATCTAAAATGCTTGGGCCAAGTTTCGAACTTGGGAATCCTTTGAAACACAAGGGAGGAGCACCACCAAGCTTGCAAGGAAAATAATCCAAGGTGCATTGGCCAAGGTTCGAACCAGGGAGCTCTTGGAAACACAAGGGAGGAGCGCCCACTCATCCAAAGGAAATTGCTTCAAACTTCCTCCACCAGGATTTGAACCTGGGACCTTGGAGTGGAAAGCCAAGCGCTACACCAAGGAAAGCTCAGTTGGTTTTTCCAACTGAGCGCTACCCCTCCTTCTCCCCACACTTTGTCACGCCAAGGAACAACAAGAAGCGCACCATGACACGGTCGTGACACACAAATTGACGCAACAAGGAGCAAGCCAAGCGCACCATGACACGGCCTAGAGCTCAGTTCAAAACTCCAACTGAGCTCTAGTGTCACGCATTCAACCAAGGCTGGGACATGCACCATACTTGACACGGGTAGCACACTTGAGTGCTCAGTTGGTTTTTCCAACTGAGCTTACCCCTGGGAGGTGAAATATTGGGCTGAAAAATTGAATTAAAACTCCAACTTAATTCATTTCTTCACCAAATCAAAAGCCCATCCAAATTCCAAAATCCAAGAATAGAAAGTGTATAAATAGGATCTAGTTTGATGTAATCAGGACTTTTGAACCTCTAGACTTTACTTTGAATTTTTCCTTTTAATTGCATTTTTCAATTTTGAGCTTTTTATTTTTATTTCTGAGAACTTGGAAGGAGAATTGATCTCTCTTCTTCTTGGTTCTTGCTTGAGCACTCTTTACTTTTCTTGCTTTTGATCTTGGGTGAAGAATTGAAGAACTTCTGTTTCAATCTCACCTTGAGAGCTCTTGTTTAATTTTCTGCACAATTGAATTCCACTTTCTGTTTTACTTTACTGCTTCATCTTTTACTCTTTCTGCAATTTACTTTTCTTTATTTCTTTTGCAATTTCTCTTGTTGGATCAAGGAAGGATTTGAGATCTAGACTTGTTATCTAGTCTCTTCTACTCCTGAGATCTTCAACTTCTTTTAATTTACTGCAAATTAAGCACAAGTCATTTTCTGTTTTCATTCTCAAGCATTTTTACTTTTCTGTTGAGATCGAGTTTAATTCAATTAATCCTCTACTCTTCTGTTTTTTGCAATTTACTCTTGCTTGTTTAAATTCTGCACTCCCAATTCCCAATTCCTTTTATAATTCAAGCAATTTACATTTCTTGCACTTTAAGCTTCAGTTATTTATATTTCTTGCAATCTAAGTTTCTACAATTTACCTTACTTGTTCTTTAAGATTCTGCCTCTTTACTTTCCTGTTCTTTCATTTACTGCAATTTCCCCTCTCCCTTTACATTTCAAGCAATTTAGTCTCTGCAAATTACAAACCACTCAACCAATACTTGATTCGCTTGACTAAATCAATCACTAAACTAAAATTGCTCAATCCTTCAATCCCTGTGGGATCGACCTCACTCATGTGAGTTATTATTACTTGATGCGACCCAGTACACTTGCCGGTGAGTTTTGCGTTGGATCGTTTTCCACACATCAAGGAGCTTTTCAAAGATGAGGCCATTACGGCTCGCTTATATGTTTCCTCCTCGAGATAGTGTCATTTAAAGAACGAGGGTTAGCACAACGTTAAAAAAAAGAAAAGAAAAAACTGGAAAAAATCGGAAAAAAACAAACGGAAAAAAACTACGAAAAAAATCGGAGGAACTTGCCAAAGATGAGGCCATTACGGCTCGCCTTTAAGTGTCCTCCTCGGGATAGCGTCATTTAAAGAACGGGGGTCAGCAGAATGTAAAAAAAAAAGGAAAAAATCGAAAAAAAAAAAACCAGAAAAAAATTCGGGAAAAAAATTGTGAAAAAAAAAACTGGAGGAGCTTGCCAAAGATGAGGCCATTACGGCTCGCCTTTAGGTGTCCTCCTCGGGATAGCGACATTTAAAGAACGAGGGTCAGCAGAAATAAAAAAAGAAAAAAAACTGGAAAAAACCGGAAAAAAAATTCAGAAAAAAAACTGTGAAAAAAAAACCGGATGAGCTTGCCAAAGATGAGGCCATTACGGCTCGCCTTTAGGTGTCCTCCTCGGGATAGCGTCATTTAAAGAACGAGGGTCAGCAGAACGTATAAAAAAAAAAGAGGTGGTGAAGAAGTGTCCCCTCATAGATCCCATCTGGGACAGAAGGTGCCCTAGTGAAGATGTTCGTGACTACTCCAAGCTTGGGAAAAGGAAGAAGAACAAGGGAGAATCCAGCAAATCCAAAAGAATGGAAATGCCTGACAAATAGAGGTGGTGAAGTTCCTTTTCTTGCTTTTACTTAAATAAGGAAGATGCATGTCTGAAACATGACATGCCTCCAATTGCTTCATGATTTACTATTTCTTTTGTTTAAATTAGTGGCTAGTTAAAGAAAGTTATCTGCATAATAATTGTCATCACTCATTAACTTGAATACTTTGTCTTGTCTCCCTTGCTGTTTGAATAAAAGAAAGATGTTTGATTTAGAAAAATAATTTTTCAATGTTGCAAAAGTTAGAATGAAAGATTAGTGGTGGTGTGTGTTTGATTCAACTATTAGCTCATGAAATAAATGTTGCAGAATGACTTGTTTCTTAAAGCTTAAGCTAGTTTGCTGCTATGATCCTTCAAATAATGAAAGACCCTTGAAAATAAACCAAAACAGAAAGAAAAAGAAAGAAGAAAAACCAAAAGTTGGCAAAGAAACAAACAATAAGGCTAGACACCAATAGCTTGGACCCTAGGACATATGCCTGTGGTGTTTATGTACTAGGATATGCTTGGACAAGTAGGTTCTAAGGAGTATTTTAAAACTTGGCAACTTAGATCAACTGATTTGGGATTGTCAACTGAAAGTCCACAATAAAGAGCAACCTAGCTACAAAACATTTAGTAATCCAAAGAGATGCTGGGCATCAATGATCCTAGGAAGAAAGAAGTGAGCCATGTGTCTGTGGTGAAAAAAAAATGTTGAGTGAAAATAAGCCAAAGGCCACTGCAACATTTGACACCAAGCCCTTAATAAATAATAAGCTCTGAAATGCAAAAGAAAGAAGAAAAAGCTAACAAGGGAATTAAGCAAAAAGGTAAGGAATCATAGCAGCAACCTTGGTGAACCCTTAAGGAAACATTGTTTGTTTTGACAGCAAGTAATAAATGAGCTATTTTTGATCTGCATAAAACCCCATAAACAAAATTCAACTATTTGCATAATAAGGACATGCGTACCTATCTATTTCATTCTATCTTCTCTTATGTTTAAGTGCTTGCTTGGGGACAAGCAAGTTTTAAGTTTGGTGTTGTGATGACAAGTCATCTTAGCCTAGTTTCACTAGCCTTTTTATTTGTTTTTATTAGGTTTTATGCACTTTCTTGCATTCTAAGTAAGTAATTTGGAATGAAAATGCATGACTTCCTTAAATCAAACAACCTCCATGTAATTAGAGCTAAATCATGAGGTTTAAGCTAAATTTAATTGATAATTAATGGATTTATAAACCTTGTGAATTTTGTGATACTTTGATTGGTTAATTTGGTTAATTGTAGGTGAAGAAAGAAGAAAACAAGAAAAGCGTGGCTTAAGGAGCGTGCCCAAAGGAAATAAGAAACGTTTCCAAGGGAAGCAAGAAGCGTGCCCAAGGAAAGAGAAAGCGTGGCAAAGGGAAGAAAAAGCATAACCACATTGAGGAAGAAGGAAAGCTAAGTTGAGAAAGCAAACTGAGCTTTACAAGGAATGAAAGGAGAAGGCAAGGTACAAAGCTAAGTTCAAATAGTTAACTGAGCACTAAAGAAAGCAAGGAAATAGTACAAAGCAAAGTTAACTAAGTTAACTTTATCGGGGACCTCTCCAAATTTATTCAAGATGAACTTCCAAGGAGTGAAGCCACCAAGTTTCGAACTCATGAGCTAAGGGAAGCAAGGAACACTCCTTGCAATGAAATTCAAGAAGAAATAGCCAAAAGGCCTTCTCCATGGTTCGAACTTGGAACCACACGCTACTCCTTGCAAGGGAATTCAAGAATAAATAGCTAGAATGCTTCCTCCAAGATTCGAACATGGGAATTCCTTGAAACATAAGGAAGGAGTGCCACCAAGCTTGCAAGGAAAATCAAAAGAAAATAACTGAAATGCTTGGGCCAAGGTTCGAACCAAGGAGCTCTTGGAAACACAACAGAAGAGCACCCACTCATCCAAGGAAACTAGCTCCAAGACTTCCTCCACCAGGATTCAAACTTGGGGACATTGAGGCCATAAGCAAGGCGCTGCAAGGAAAGCTCAGTTGGTTTTTCCAACTGAGCATCAACCCTCCAAGCCTCCACAATTTGACACGGTCATGACACCAAGGAGCAAGCATCTTGGCGCAACAAGGGGGCTGTGACAAGCATTTTGGCGCACCAAGGAGGAAGCATAGCGCACAACTTTGACACACCTAGAGCTCAGTTCAAAATTCCAACTGAGCTCTAGTGTCACACACTCCACCAAGTGCTGGGCGCACCAATTTTGGCACGGATGGCAGCATGCTTGAAAGCTAGGTTGGATTTTCCAACTGAGCTTTCCCCTGGAGGTGCAATTTGGGCTAAAAATTGGATTAAAAATCCAATTTAATTCATTTCTTCACCAAATCAAAAGCCCACCCAAATTCCAAAATCCAAGAATAGAAAGTGTATAAATAGGAGTTAGTTTGATGTAATTAGGACTTTTGAACTTTTGGATTTTTATCTTCTTTTACCTCTAGACTTTTACTTTGTATTTTCCTTTGGAGCTTTCATTTTAATTCTGATCTTTTTGCTTTGAGTTTGTAATTTCAGAGAACTTGGAAGGAGAATTGATCTCTCTTCTTCTTGGTTCTTGCTTGAGCACTCTTTTATTTTTCTTGCTTTGGATCTTGGGTGGAGAATTGAAGAACTTCTGTTTCAATCTCACCTTGAGATCTTGTTTAATTTTTCTGCACAATTGAATTTCAGTTTCCATTTACTGCTTCATCTCCTACTCCTTCTGCAATTCACTTTTCAGTTTCTTTTACAATTGTTCTTGTTGGATCAAGGAAGGATTTGAGACCTAGACTTGTTATCTAGTCTCTTCCACTCCTGAGATCTTCAACCTCTTTTACTTTGCTGCAAATTAAGCACTGCTTTCTCTGTCTTTTAAATTCTCAAAGCATTTTACTCTTTTGTTTAAGATCTACTTCACTGCAATTCAATTTTGTCTTTTATGTTTAATGCAATTTACTTCTGTCTTGTCTAAATTCTGCAAACCCAACTCCCAATCCCCTTTATAATTCAAGCAATTTACATTACTTGCACTTTAAGATTCAGTCATTTACATTTCTTGCAATCTAAGTTTCTGCAATTTACATTACTTGCACTTTAAGATTCAGCACATTTACTTTCCTGTTCTTTCATTTACTGCAATTTCCCCTTCTCCCTTTACTTTCCATGCAATTTAGCTTATGCAAATCACAAATCACTCAACCAAATCTTGATTCGCTTGACTAAATCAACCACTAAACTAAAATTGCTCAATCCTTTCAATCCCTGTGGGATTGACCTCACTCATGTGAGTTATTATTACTTGATGCGACCCAGTACACTTGCCGGTGAGTTTTGTGTTGGATCGTTTCCACACATCAGGCAGCACACTTGAGTGCTCAGTTGGTTTTTCCAACTGAGCTTACCCCTGGGAGGTGAAATATTGGGCTGAAAAATTGAATTAAAACTCCAACTTAATTCATTTCTTCACCAAATCAAAAGCCCATCCAAATTCCAAAATCCAAGAATAGAAAGTGTATAAATAGGATCTAGTTTGATGTAATCAGGACTTTTGAACCTCTAAACTTTACTTTGAATTTTTCCTTTTAATTGCATTTTTCAATTTTGAGCTTTTTAATTTTATTTCTGAGAACTTGGAAGGAGAATTGATCTCTCTTCTTCTTGGTTCTTGCTTGAGCACTCTTTACTTTTCTTGCTTTTGATCTTGGGTGAAGAATTGAAGAACTTCTGTTTCAATCTTCAATCAGAAAGTGTATAAATAGGAGTTAGTTTGATGTAATTAGGACCTTTTGAAACCTCTAGATTTTACTTTGAATTTTTCCTTTTAATTGCATTTTTCAATTTTGAGCTTTTTATTTTTATTTCTGAGAACTTGGAAGGAGAATTGATCTCTCTTCTTCTTGGTTCTTGCTTGAGCACTCTTTACTTTTCTTGCTTTTGATCTTGGGTGAAGAATTGAAGAACTTCTGTTTCAATCTCACCTTGAGAGCTCTTGTTTAATTTTCTGCACAATTGAATTCCACTTTCTGTTTTACTTTACTGCTTCATCTTCTACTCTTTCTGCAATTTACTTTTCTTTATTTCTTTTGCAATTGCTCTTGTTGGATCAAGGAAGGATTTGAGATCTAGACTTGTTATCTAGTCTCTTCCACTCCTGAGATCTTCAACTTCTTTTAATTTGCTGCAAATTAAGCACAAGTCATTTTCTGTTTTCATTCTCAAGCATTTTTACTTTTCTGTTGAGATCTAGTTTAATTCAATTAATCCTCTACTCTTCTGTTTATTGCAATTTACTCTTGCTTGTTTAAATTCTGCACTTCCAATTCCTAATTCCTTTTATAATTCAAGCAATTTACATTTCTTGCACTTTAAGCTTCAGTTATTTATATTTCTTGCAATCTAAGTTTTTGCAATTTACCTTACTTATTCTTTAAGATTCTTCCTCTTTACTTTCCTGTTCTTTCATTTACTGCAATTTCCCCTCTCCCTTTACATTTCAAGCAATTTAGTCTCTGCAAATTACAAACCACTCAACCAATACTTGATTCGCTTGACTAAATCAACCATTAAACTAAAATTGCTCAATCTTTCAATCCCTGTGGGATCGACCTCACTCATGTGAGTTATTATTACTTGATGCGACCCAGTACGCTTGCCGGTGAGTTTTGTGTTGGATTGTTTTCCACACATCAAGGAGCTTCCCAAAGATGAGGCCATTATGGCTCGCTTTTACGTTACCACCTTGGGATAGCGTCATTTAAATAATGTGGGTAAGCACAACGTTAAAAAAAAAACTGGAAAAAACCGAAAAAAAACAAAGCGGAAAAAAACTGTGAAAAAAATCGGAGGAACTTGCCAAAGATGAGGCCATTACGGCTCGCCTTTAGGTGTCCTCCTCGGGATAGCGTCATTTAAAGAATGGGGGTCAGCAGAATGTAAAAAAAAAGGAAAAAATTGAAAAAAAAAAAACAGAAAAAATTCGAGAAAAAAACTGTGAAAAAAAAACTGGAGGAGCTTGCCAAAGATGAGGCCATTACGGCTTGCCTTTAGGTGTCCTCCTCGGGATAGCGTCATTTAAAGAACAAGGGTCAGCAGAAAAAATTCGGGAAAAAAACTGTGAAAAAAAACCGGAGGAGCTTGCCAAAGATGAGGAAATTACAGCTCGCCTTTAGGTGTCCTCCTCGGGATAGCGTTATTTAAAGATTGAGGGTCAGCAGAACGTAAAAAAAATGGAAAAAACCGGAAAAAAACTAACCGGAAAAAAATTTGGGAAAAAAACTGTGAAAAAAACCGGAGGAGCTTGCAAAAAATGAGGCCATTACGGCTCGCCTTTAAATGTCCTCCTCGAGATAGCGTCATTTAAAGAATGAGGATCAGCAGAACGTAAAAAAAAAATGGAAAAAATCGGAAAAAAAATCCGGGAAAAAAACTGTGAAAAAAACCGGAGGAGCTTGCAAAAAATGAGGCCATTACGGCTCACCTTTAGGTGTCCTCCTCGGGATAGCGTCATTTAAAGAACGAGGGTCAGCACAACGTAAAAAAAAAAAGGAAAAAACCAGAAAAAAATAAACCAGAAAAAAAATCCAAGAAAAACTGTGAAAAAAAACCGGAGGAGCTTGCCAAAAATGATGCCATTACGGCTCGCCTTTAGGTGACCTCCTCGGGATAGCGTCATTTAAAGAACGAGGGTCAGCAGAACGTAAAAAAAAATGGAAAAACCGGAAAAAAAATTCGGGAAAAAACCTGAGAAAAAATCAGAGGAGCTTGCCAAAAATGAGGCCATTACGGCTCACCTTTAGGTGTCCTCCTCGGGATAGCGTCATTTAAAGAATGAGGGTCAGCAGAACGTAAAAAAAAAAGAAAAAAACAAACTGGAAAAAACTGGAAAAAAACAAACCGGAAAAAACTGTGAAGAAAATCGGAGGAGCTTGCCAAAGATGAGGCCATTACGGCTTGCTTTTAGGTGTCCTCCTCGGGATAGCGTCATTTAAAGAACGAGGGTCAGCACAAAGTAAAAAAAAAAGGAAAAAACCAGAAAAAAATCTCGAAAAAACTGTGAAAAAAACCGGAGGAGCTTGCCAAAGATGAGGCCATTACGGCTCGCCTTTAGGTGTCCTCCTCGGGATAGCGTTATTTAAAGAACGAGGGTCAGCAGAACGTAAAAAAAATAGAAAAAAAAAAGAAAAAAACAAACTGGAAAAAACTAGAAAAAAATAAACCGGAAAAAACTGTGAAGAAAATCGGAGGAGCTTGCCAAAGATGAGGCCATTACGGCTCGCCTTTAGGTGTCCTCCTCGGGATAGCATCATTTAAAGAACGGGGGTCAGCAGAATGTAAAAAAAAATCCGGAAAAAATTTGGGAAAAAAACTGTGAAAAAAAAACTGGAGGAGCTTGTCAAAGATGAGGCCATTACGGCTCGACTTTAGGTGTCCTCCTCGGGATAGCATCAATTAAAGAACGAGGGTCAGCAGAAAAAAAAAGAAAAAAAAACTGGAAAAAAACGAAAAAAAATTCGTGAAAAAAACTGTGAAAAAAAACCGGAGGAGCTTGCCAAAGATGAGGCCATTACGGCTGGCCTTTAGGTGTCCTCCTCGGGATAGCGTCATTTAAAGAATGAGGGTCAGCAGAACGTAAAAAAAAAATGGAAAAAAACCGGAAAAAAAATTCGGGAAAAAACTTTGAAAAAAAACCGGAGGAACTTCCCAAAGATGAGGCCATTACGGCTCGCTATTACGTTTACTCCTGGGGATAGCGTCATTTAAAGAACGAGGGTCAGCACAACGTTAAAAAAAAAAAACTGGAAAAACCAGAAAAAAACAAACCGGAAAATAACTGTGAAAAAAATCAGAGGAGCTTGCCAAAGATGAGGCCATTACGGCTCGCCTTTAGGTGTCCTCCTCGAGATAGCGTCATTTAAAGAACGGGGGTCAGCAGAATGTAAAAAAAAAAAAGAAAAAAAAAAGGAAAAAAAAACTAGAAAAAACAAAAAAAATAAAAACCAGAAAAAAATTCGGGAAAAAAACTGTAAAAAAAAATGGAGGAGCTTGCCAAAGATGAGGCCATTACGGCTCGCCTTTAGGTGTCCTCCTCGGGATAGCGTCATTTAAAGAACGAGGGTCAGCAGAACGTAAAAAAAAAAAGAAAAAAGGAAAAAAACCGGAAAAAAATCGGGGAAAAAACTGTGAAAAAAAACCGGAGGAGCTTCCCAAAGATGAGGCCATTACGGCTCGCTTTTACGTTTCCTCCTCGGGATAGAGTCATTTAAAGAATGAGGATCAGCACAACGTAAAAAAAATGGAAAAAACCAGAAAAACCAAACCGGAAAAAAAATCCGGGAAAAACACTTTGAAAAAAAACCGGAGGAGCTTGCCAAAAATGAGGCCATTACGGCTCGCCTTTAAGTGTCCTCCTCGGGATAGCGTCATTTAAAGAACGAGGGTCAGCAGAAAAAAAAAAGAAAAAAAAAACTAGAAAAAAAGGAAAAAAAATTTGGGAAAAAAACTGTGAAAAAAAAACCGGAGGAGCTTGCCAAAAATGAGGCCATTACGGCTCGCCTTTAAATGTCCTCCTCGAGATAGCGTCATTTAAAGAATGAGGGTCAGCAGAACGTAAAAAAAAAATGGAAAAAATCGGAAAAAAAATCCGGGAAAAAAACTGTGAAAAAAAACCGGAGTAGCTTGCCAAAGATGAGGCCGTTACGGCTCCCCTTTTAGTGT
>NC_029785.2:84376497-84379120 GCF_000816755.2 Arachis ipaensis
GGGAAAAAAAACCGGAGGAGCTTCCCAAAGATGAGGCCATTACGGCTCGCTTTTACGTTTCCTCCTCGGGATAGAGTCATTTAAAGAATGAGGATCAGCACAACGTAAAAAAAATGGAAAAAACCAGAAAACCAGAAAAGGAAAAAAAATCCGGGAAAAACACTTTGAAAAAAAACCGGAGGAGCTTGCCAAAGATGAGGCCATTAGGGCTCGCCTTTAGGTGTCCTCCTCGGGATAGCATCATTTAAAGAACGGGGGTCAGCAGAATGTAAAAAAAAATCCGAAAAAAAATTTGGGAAAAAAACTGTGAAAAAAAAACTGGAGGAGCTTGTCAAAGATGAGGCCATTACGGCTCGACTTTAGGTATCCTCCTCGGGATAGCATCATTTAAAGAACGAGGGTCAGTAGAAAAAAAAAAGAAAAAAAAACTGGAAAAAAAAGGAAAAAAATTCGGGAAAAAAACTGTGAAAAAAAAACGGAGGAGCTTGCCAAAGATGAGGCCATTACGGCTGGCCTTTAGGTGTCCTCCTCGGGATAGCGTCATTTAAAGAATGATGGTCAGCAGAACGTAAAAAAAAATGGAAAAAAATCGGAAAAAAAATTCGGAAAAAAACAGTGAAAAAAAACCGGAGGAGCTTCCCAAAGATGAGGCCATTACGGCTCGCTATAACGTTTACTCCTCGGGATAGCGTCATTTAAAGAACGAGGGTCAGCACAACGTTAAAAAAAAAAAAAACTGGAAAAACCGGAAAAAAACAAACCGGAAAAAAATTGTGAAAAAAATCAGAGGAGCTTGCCAAAGATGAGGCCATTACGGCTCACCTTTAGGTGTCCTCCTCGGGATAGCGTCATTTAAAGAACGGGGGTTAGCAGAATGTAAAAAAAAATGAAAAAAAAACTAGAAAAAATGAAAAAAATAAAAACCGGAAAAAAATTCGGGAAAAAAACTGTAAAAAAAAAACTGGAGGAGCATGCCAAAGATGAGGCCATTACGGCTCGCCTTTAGGTGTCCTCCTCGGGATAGCGTCATTTAAAGAAGGAGAGTCAGCAGAACGTAAAAAAAAAAAAGGAAAAAAACCGGAAAAAAATTCGGGAAAAAACTGGGAAAAAAAACCGGAGGAGCTTGCCAAAGATGAGGCCATTACGGCTCGCCTTTAGGGGTCCTCCT
This sequence comes from Arachis ipaensis, assembly GCF_000816755.2. Classification (NCBI taxonomy): domain Eukaryota; kingdom Viridiplantae; phylum Streptophyta; class Magnoliopsida; order Fabales; family Fabaceae; genus Arachis; species Arachis ipaensis. Next base: position 84,377,666 of record NC_029785.2, read on the forward strand.
CGGGATAGCGTCATTTAAAGAACGAGGGTCAGCACAACGTTAAAAAAAAAAAAACTGGAAAAAAAGGAAAAAAAATTCGGGAAAAAACTGGGAAAAAAAACCGGAGGAGCTTGCCAAAGATGAGGCCATTACGGCTCGCCTTTAGGTGTCCTCCTCGGGATAGCGTCATTTAAAGAAGGAGAGTCAGCAGAACGTAAAAAAAAAAAAGGAAAAAAACCGGAAAAAAATTGGGGAAAAAACTGTGAAAAAAAACCGGAGGAGCTTCCCAAAGATGAGGCCATTACGGCTCGCTTTTACGTTTCCTCCTCGGGACAGAGACATTTAAAGAACGAGGGTCAGCACAACGTAAAAAAAAAGGAAAAAACCGGAAAAAAAACAAACCGGAAAAAAAATCCGTGAAAAAAACTTTGAAAAAAACCGGAGGAGCTTTCCAAAAATGAGGCCATTACGGCTCGCCTTTAAGTGTCCTCCTCGGGATAGCGTCATTTAAAGAACGAGGGTCAGCAGAAAAAAAAAGAAAAAAAAACTGGAAAAAAAGGAAAAAAAATTCGGGAAAAAAACTGGGAAAAAAAACCGGAGGAGCTTGCCAAAGATGAGGCAATTACGGCTAGCCTTTAGGTGTCCTTCTCGGGATAGCGTCATTTAAAGAACGAGGGTCAGCAGAACGTAAAAAAAATTGAAAAAACCGGAAAAAAAATCCGGGAAAAAAACTGTGAAAAAAATCGGAGGAGCTTGCCAAAAATGAGGCCATTACGGCTCGCCTTTAAGTGTCCTCCTCGGGATAGAGTCATTTAAAGAATGAGGGTCAGCAGAACGTAAAAAAAAATGGAAAAAACCGGAAAAAAATCCGGGAAAAAAACTGTGAAAAAAAACCGGAGGAGCTTGCCAAAAATGAGGCCATTACGGCTCGCCTTTAAGTGTCCTCCTCCGGATAGAGTCATTTAAAGAATGAGGGTCAGCAGAACGTAAAAAAAAAATAAAATAAAATGGAAAAAACCGAAAAAAAACTAATCGGAAAAAAATATCCGGGAAAAAAATAGTGAAAAAAAACCGGAGGAGCTTGCCAAAAATGAGGCCATTACGGCTCGCCTTTAAGTGTCCTTCTCGGGATAGCGTCATTTAAAGAATGAGGGTCAGCAGAACGTAAAAAAAAAAAAAGAAGAAAAGCCAGAAAAAAATCCGGGAAAAAACTGAAAAAAAAACCGGAGGAGCTTCCCAAAGATGAGGCCATTACGGCTCGCTTTTACGTTTCCTCCTCGAGATAGCGTCATTTAAAGAACGAGGGTCAGCACAACGTTTAAAAAAAAAAAAAAAAAAAAAAAAAAAAAAAAAAAAAAAAAAAAAAACGTAAAAAAAAAAAAAAGGAAAAAACCAGAAAAAAACAAACCGAAAAAAAAATCCGGGAAAAAAACTGTGAAAAAAACAGGAGGAGCTTGCCAAAAATGAGGCCATTAC
>NC_029785.2:84389120-84396051 GCF_000816755.2 Arachis ipaensis
GACTAGTTAAAATAGGCTAAGATGACTTGTCATCACAACACCAAACTTAAAGCTTGCTTGTCCTCAAGCAAGAAATGAATTTATGCTTCAAGGTTCTTTCAATTAAGATGGATTGAAGAATAACTTAGTGAGTGAAGTGATCATGTACAGTCGGGTGAACTCTAAATCATGTGCTCTTGCAAGGGCTTCAGTGCTCACTAGTCCTCACATATTGGGAGTCTTAGGTCTTAGGATTTTCATCCAAATGGTATCATGGAGATCTCTTTATATGTCGTCACCTTGAAGCAGCTTATAGTTTCTGTGCTTTGGCCTTGACTCTAAGTGTCATGTCTCAAAGCGGCTCTTTAGATAAGCTTTCAATCAATACTCCTAAACCAGTTGGTTTTAAGGTATTAGGTTTTAAAGCACCCCTAAGGATTTACTTGCTCAAGCCTCTTTCTTTGACACAACTCAACCACAAGCATTTTACTAGGCTAACAACTCTTTGAGTCATTGTTTCTTCTTTCTTTTCTGCCTAGTAATTGATGCTCAGAGCCTTGGGCCATGTTCTTTTTTTCTTTTTTTGTCTTTGTATTTTTTTTTCTTTCTTTTGTTTTGTTTGCTGCTTCTTGGATCAATAAGTTTTTGAGAATCTCCACAATACTTCTTTGAACTTCATGTCCCGCCTATGAGCTCCCATGCAAGTTTTCACAAGCATGCAACCTCAATACATTATCATACAACTAGAACCACCACTTCTCCTAATCTTTTGCTTGCCTCAAAATTGTTTAATTCCTCAATCCTTCTTTTCAAAGAACTTTCATGTGATGCATTTTTGAACATTGAGTGCAAACAAGTTTTGAAGAGAAAAATGTTGTGAATGATCAAGCATCTTGCTTATTGAATTACAGAAAAAAACTATGCTATGCAGATAAATAATCAGGGAAACTAAACCACTTTCAATCATAGCAGTGTTTGATGTAAGATAATCACTTAACAATACAACCTTTTGGAGTTCGCTTGCTTCACTCCTCATCATCATCATTACTGATCCACACATTCCTCTTTCATTTTTTTTTTGTTGATGATGCTTAATCCTCCCAAAGGCTTGTATGATGCTCTATAATGATATTGAAAGTTGCTTGTTCCCCAAGCACTTGGAAACAATGGTTAGTCTGGCTGATTTATTTATAGGCTTTTGAACTTACTTTAGTGTGGGAACACCAAACTTAGTACCTTGCCAATGGTTTTCATGCATCAAATTAACCATGTGTGATAATTTTTTTTCTTTTCTTCTTTTTTTTTTCAAAAGCAATAAAACTGAAAACTAGGAAACAGCAGAATAGTTAACTAGTTCATCCAACATGCTTGAAGCCAGCATTATGCAGAGAGTGAGAATGTGTTTTATAATGGGATTTTGGTGAAACACCAAACTTAGAATTCTGCATTCTCCTTTAGATTGTTTTGGTGTGCAACACCAAACTTAGCTTCTTGCATTATAGATAGAACTAATTAACCTTTTTATTAAAATAGATATGAAAAGATAGTTACTTCCGGTTGGGTTGCCTCCCAACAAGCGCTCTTTTATTGTCACTAGCTTGACATCCTTCACTCTGTGCTCATGGAAGTTGAGGCTTCTGTTGCCTTAGGTTTCCTCCTCTCGCTATGGGCTTCCTTCCCTCTGTTTCTCTTTCCATAGCCCTCTTACTTTCCTCCATAACTCCCTTCTCTTTCAACACAGCATCCTTTTCATGGCTCTTTGGGTTCAGATTCCCCTCCTTCTCACTCAATTCAGCAAGGTTTTGAACCAGTTGTTCCATCTGCCTTTCAAGTCTTCTGAGTGAAGCCTCCTGGTTCTTGCTTATCATCTCTTGATGTTTCTTTATTTCTTCCCGCTCTATTACCATCATTTCTTGAATTTTTATGGACCTCTCCATCAGCATTTCTAGAATATAGATCCTTTGAAAGGTTGGAAGTGGTTGTGGCAATTGTGGTGGAACTGTGTTCAGATTGATTACTCCCATATGAGCTTTGAGTCAGGTTGTATGTATGTATTACAGTATGTCTCAACTCAGTGATTTTCCTAGCCATCATGTCTAGTTATTGTAGAGTCTGCTGATGTATCTGCCTGTTTTGACTTATTACTTCACGAGCACCTTCAATTTCTTTCTCTTGTGTGAATGGATGCACTTCTACCTCTGGCTTAACAATTCTTTGTGATGGGTTCAATTTGACTAGGAGCCCATTCACCAGTTCTTCCCACCCGATAATGCTTCCTTGTGGAAAAGCTTCAAACCATTGGGCAACATCATTCATGGCTATGGATAGTTGCTTCGAACTATGGGTTACATTATCATCCAAGGTGGGGATATTACTCTCATGATTGCTAGAATTTGTTGAGTTCCCCTCCATGATCTGCACAGTCACAACAATTCAAGTGATGATTGAATATTTTCAAGCTCAGAATGTGATTCAGAAGGTTAGTTGGCACAAAGTATCAAATAGTTGATGGACTTGGGAGATTAGTGGCAGAGATTGCTTCTCTTGTGTAAGCAAGAGCATTGCATAGAGCCAGAAATTTCCCGGAAAACTTCACTTTGTTGCTAAAGCGAAGTTTCAGTCATCTCAGGCAAAAATTCAAACAGTTAGTGGGTTAGTCGAAATTAGAGAAAACTAAAGAGAAAGTGCTTGATCTAGATCACCACCTCACTTAATCATTGTCAATCTAATCAATCCCCGGCAACGGCATCAAAAACTTGATGAGTATTTTGGTGGAAAAATGAATTTCTCCCAAAACACACAAATCTAACCGGCAAGTGTACCGGGTCGCATCAAGTAATAAAAACTCACGGGAGTGAGGTCGATCCCACAGGGATTGAAGGATTGAGCAATTTTAGCTTAGTGGTTAATTTAGTCAAGCGAATAAAGATTTGGTTGAGTGTTTTGTGATTTGCAGAAATTAAATTGCATGGAATTAAAGAGAACAGGAAATAAATTGCTGAATCTTAAAGAACAAAAAATTAAATGGCAGAAACTTAGAATGCAAGAAATGTAAATTGCGGAATCTTAAANGTTATGAAAATTTAAAAGAATAGCTCCCCGAAGAACTTGAATTCTATCCTATTTATACACTTTCTTCAAATGATCTTCAAGCCTTGAGTTGGGCCTTTGCTCTTGGTGGAATTGAGTTGAAAGAGGCCTTGGTTGATTGCTCTTGAAGTTTGGAGAAGAACCAAAGTGAACCAATTGAACCGGGTTGGAGTTTTGCAAAAGTTGGACCAAAAGTTGGAGCAAAAGTTAGGGTCTAACTTTTGGTCCAACTTTTCATATCAGCTAACATACTTTGCTGATACTCACGTTGGTGCAAAAGTTAGGGGTCTAACTTTTGCACCAACGTTGGCCTTCCTTGGTGCACTTGAGGCGCCAACGTTAGCCTAAAAGTTAGGGGCTAACGTTGGCGCAAACTTTTGCTCCTTCCCTTGTAGTTTTCATGTGCCAACGTTAGCCTCAAAGTTAGGGGCTAACGTTGGCGCAAACTTTTGGTGCCCAGGGAGTGTTTTTCTCATGCCAACGTTAGCCTCAAAGTTAGGGGCTAACGTTGGTGCAAACTTTTGGTGCCCAGGGTTGATTTTCATGTGCCAACGTTAGCCTCAAAGTTAGGGGCTAACGTTGGCGCCAACTTTTGGTACCCAGGGAGTGATTTTCAAGTTCCAACGTTAGCCCAAAAGTTAGGGGCTAACGTTGGGGCTAACTTTTCACCCAAAAGTTTGTGCAAAAGTTTGAGGCTAACTTTAGGTCCAGCTTTTTGCTTCCTGGTTCAATTTCACTTATTCCATTGTCTTCTCTTTACTCCTAGCTATTCCTTCTTGCTTCAACCTTTCTCCAAGCTTTCTTCACCTATCATTAATCAACCAAACACATCAAAGCTATGCTTAAAATCATGAGATATTCATTCTTTCATAATATGTAACAATTTTAGTATAAAACCTCATGAAATAGCATGAATTCATACATGGTTGATTAAATCAAAGGAAGCATGAAAATCTACCTAATTGACTTGCTTATGGCTCAAGAAAGTGCATAATTCTAATGAAAACAAAAGAAAAAGACTAGTTAAAATAGGCTAAGATGACTTGTCATCAGAGCTTGCCAAAGATGACGCCATTACGGCTCGCCTTTAGGTGTCCTCCTCGGGATAGCGTCATTTAAAGAATGAGGGTTAGCAGAACGTAAAAAAAATGGAAAAAAACCGGAAAAAAAATCCGGGAAAAAACTGTGAAAAAAAACCGGAGGAGCTTCCCAAAGATGAGGCCATTACGGCTCGCTTTTACGTTTCCTCCTCGGGATAACGTCATTTAAAGAACGAGGGTCAGCACAACGTAAAAAAAAAAAAACTGGAAAAAAACGGAAAAAAAACTGTGAAAAAAACCGGAAGAGCTTGCCAAAGATGAGGCCATTACGGCTCGCCTTTAGGTGTCCTCCTCGGGATAGCATCATTTAAAGAACGAGGGTCAGCAGAAAAAAAAGAAAAAAAACTGGAAAAAACCAGAAAAAAAATTCGGGAAAAAACTGTGAAAAAAAACCGGAGGAGCTTGCCAAAGATGAGGCCATTACGGCTCGCCTTTAGGTGTCCTCCTCGGGATAGCATCATTTAAAGAACGAGGGAACGAGGAACATAATGAGGCCATTACAGCTCGCCTTTAGGTGTCCTCCTCGGGATAGCGTCATTTAAATAACGAGGATCAGCAGAAAAAAAAAAAGAAAAAAAAAACTGGAAAAAACCGGAAAAAAATTCGGAAAAAAAACTCTGAAAAAAACCGAAAGAGCTTTGATGAGTATTTTGGTGAAAAATAAATTTCTCCCAAAACACACAAATCTAACCGGCAAGTGCACCGGGTCGCATCAAGTAATAATAAGTCACGGGAGTGAGGTCGATCCCACAGGGATTGATGGATCAAGCAATTTTAGTGGGTGATTAGTTTAGTCAAGCTGACATTTAGTGAATTGTGTGAAATTGTAGCCAACAAAAAGTAAATGACAATGAATTTAAAGTTGCAGAATGTAAATTGGCAAGTAACTTAAAGAGCAAGAAATTAAAATTGCAAGAATCTTAAATGACAAGAAATATAAATTGCATTAAATGTAAAGGGAATTGGGAATTGGATTTGCGGAAATTCAACAAGGAAAAGTTAAATTGCAACAAGCAGAGAAGTAAAAGATGGATTTGATTGATTCGAAACCAAAACAGAAATGTAAATAAACATGAAAAGCAATAAACAGAGAATGTAAAATTGGAATTAAGATCTCAGAACCCAAGAGACTAGATAACCAAGTCTAGATCTCAATGCCTTCCTAGATCCAACAAGAACAATTGCAAAGGAAATGTAAAGAAAAGTAAATTGCAGAAGCCAAGAGAAGGTGAAGTAGTAAACAGGAATGGAAATTCAATTGTGCAGAGAAAGTAAACAAGAAAATTCTCAAGGTGAGATTGAAACAGTTATTTAAAGAACGAGGGTCAGCACAACGTAAAAAAAAATTAAAAAAATAAAAAAAAGAGGAAAAAACCGGAAAAAAACAAACCGGAAAAAAAATCCGGGAAAAAACTGTGAAAAAAAAAACCGGAGGAGCTTGCCAAAAATGAGGCCATTATGGCCCGCCTTTAGGTGTCCTCCTCGGGATAGCGTCATTTAAAGAATGAGGGTCAGCAGAACGTAAAAAAAAATGGAAAAAAACCAGAAAAAATCTGGTAAAAAACTGTGAAAAAAAACCGGAGGAGCTCCCAAAGATGAGGCCATTACGGCTCGCTTTTACGTTTCCTCCTCGGGATAGCGTCATTTAAAAACAAGGGTCAGCACAACGTAAAAAAAAAAAAGGAAAAAACCGGAAAAAAACAAACCGGAAAAAAAACCCGGGAAAAAACTGTGAAAAAAAACCGGAGGAGCTTGCCAAAAATGAGGCCATTACGGCTCGCCTTTAGGTGTCCTCCAAGGGATAGCGTCATTTAAAGAACGAGGGTCAGCAGAACGTAAAAAAAATGGAAAAAATCGGAAAAAAAGAAACCGAAAAAAAATCCGGGAAAAGAACTGTGAAAAAAAACCGGAGGAGCTTGCCAAAGATAAGGCCATTACGGCTCGCCTTCAGGTGTCCTCCTCGGGATAGCGTCATTTAAAGAATGAGGGTCAGCAGAACGTAAAAAAAAATGGAAAAAAACCGGAAAAAAAATCCGGGAAAAAACTGTGAAAAAAAACCGGAGGAGCTTCCCAAAGATGAGGCCATTACGGCTCGCTTTTACGTTTCCTCCTCGGGATAGCGTCATTTAAAGAACGAGGGTCAGCACAACGTAAAAAAAAATAAAAAATAGGGAAACCGGAAAATAAAAATCCGGGAAAAAAACTGTGAAAAAAAACCGGAGGAGCTTGCCAAAAATGAGGCCATTACGGCTCGCTTTTAGGTGTCCTCCTCGGGATAGCGTCATTTAAAGAATGAGGGTCAGCAGAATTTAAAAAAAAAATGGAAAAAAACCGGAAAAAAAATCCGGGGAAAAACTGTGAAAAAAAACTGGAGGAGCTTCCCAAAGATGAGACCATTACGGCTCGCTTTTACGTTTCCTCCTCGGGATAGCGTCATTTAAAGAACGAGGGTCAGCACAACGTAAAAATAAATAAATAAATAAATAAACCTAGAAAAAAATGGAAAAAAACTGGGAAAAAACCGGAGGAGCTTGCCAAAGATGAGGCCATTACGGCTCGCCTTTAGGTGTCCTCCTCGGGATAGCGTCATTTAAAGAACGAGGGTCAGCAGAAAAAAAAAAGAAAAAAAACTGGAAAAAACCGGAAAAAAAATTCGGGAAAAAAACTGTGAAAAAAAACCAGAGGAGCTTGCCAAAGATGAGGCCATTACGGCTCGCCTTTAGTTGTCCTCCTCGGGATAGCGTCATTTAAAGAACGAGGGT
>NC_029785.2:84396220-84403204 GCF_000816755.2 Arachis ipaensis
GATTTAAAGAACGAGGGTCAGCACAACGCAAAAAAAAAAGGAAAAAACCGGAAAAAAACAAACCGGAAAAAAAATCCGGGAAAAAAACTGTGAAAAAAAACCGGAGGAGCTTGCCAAAAATGAGGCCATTAATGCTCGCCTTTAAGTGTCCTCCTCGGGATAGCGTCATTTAAAGAATGAGGGTCTGCAGAACGTAAAAAAAAAAAGTAAAAAACCGGAAAAAACATACCGGAAAAAAAAATCCGGGAAAAAAACTGTGAAAAAAACTGGAGGAGCTTGCCAAAAATGTGGCCACTACGGCTCGCCTTTAAGTGTCCTCCTCGGGATAGCGTCATTTAAAGAATGAGGGTCAGCAGAACGTAAAAAAAAAAATGGAAAAAACCGGAAAAAACCAACCGGAAAAAACCAACCGGAAAAAAATCCGGGAAAAAAACTGTGAAAAAAAACTGGAGGAGCTTCCCAAAAATGAGGCCATTACGGCTCGCCTTTAAGTGTCCTCCTCGGGATAGCGTCATTTAAAGAACGAGGATCAGCACAACGTTAAAAAAAAACTGGAAAAAAACGGAAAAAAAATTCGGGAAAAAACCTGGGAAAAAAACCGGAGGAGCTTGCCAAAGATGAGGCCATTACGGCTCGCTTTTAGGTGTCCTCGTCGAGATAGCGTCATTTAAAGAACGAGGATCAGCACAACGTTAAAAAAAAACTGGAAAAAAACGGAAAAAAAATTCGGGAAAAAACCTGGGAAAAAAACCGGAGGAGCTTGCCAAAGATGAGGCCATTACGGCTCGCTTTTAGGTGTCCTCGTCGAGATAGCGTCATTTAAAGAACGAGGATCAGCACAACGTTAAAAAAAAACTGGAAAAAAACGGAAAAAAAATTCGGGAAAAAACCTGGGAAAAAAACCGGAGGAGCTTGCCAAAGATGAGGCCATTACGGCTCGCTTTTAGGTGTCCTCGTCGAGATAGCGTCATTTAAAGAACGAGGATCAGCACAACGTTAAAAAAAAACTGGAAAAAAACGGAAAAAAAATTCGGGAAAAAACCTGGGAAAAAAACCGGAGGAGCTTGCCAAAGATGAGGCCATTACGGCTCGCTTTTAGGTGTCCTCGTCGAGATAGCGTCATTTAAAGAACGAGGATCAGCACAACGTTAAAAAAAAACTGGAAAAAAACGGAAAAAAAATTCGGGAAAAAACCTGGGAAAAAAACCGGAGGAGCTTGCCAAAGATGAGGCCATTACGGCTCGCTTTTAGGTGTCCTCGTCGAGATAGCGTCATTTAAAGAACGAGGATCAGCACAACGTTAAAAAAAAACTGGAAAAAAACGGAAAAAAAATTCGGGAAAAAAACTGTGAAAAAAACCGGAGGAGCTTTCCAAAGATGAGGCCATTACGGCTCGCCTTTAGGTGTCGTCCTCGGGATAGCGTCATTTAAAGAACGAGGGTCAGCAGTGATGACAAGTCATCTTAGCCTAGTTTCATAGTCTTTTTCTTTTGTTTTCAATTGATTTTATATACTTTCTTGAGCCATAAGTAAGCCAATTGGGTAGAATTTCATGTTTCCTTTGATTCAATCAACCGTGGATAAATTGATGCATTTTCATGAGATTTGGTGCTATAATTGTCATATATTATGAAAGAGAAACAACCTCATGATTTTGAGCATAGCTTTGATACTTTTGATTGATTGATGATAGGTGAAAAAGCTTTGAAGAAGGTTGAAGAAAAGAAGATGGCAATGGCAAGAAGGAGGACTCACGTTTGAGCTAAAGTTTGCCTCAAACTTAAGCTCAAACGTGAGGAAAGGCAAAAACATCACCCAGGGAGGCCAAAACCTTGCGCCAACGTTTGCCTCAAACTTGAGGTCAAACGATGGCTTGAAGAATTTCACCCAGGAGGACAAAAAGCTTGCGCCAACGTTTGCCTCAAACTTGAGGTCAAACGTTGGCGCCATTTTAGCATAAAGAAGAGTCCCTGATTGAAGGTTTAATTGAGCCACGTTTGCGCCAACGTTTGCCTCAAACGTTGGGCCAAACGTTGGCCAAAAGAGTGCAAGGGAGGAGCCACGTTTGAGCTCAAGTTTGACCTCAAACTTTGAGCCAAACGTGGATGACAGCACGGAAAAAACGGGGAAAAAACTGTGAAAAAAAACCGGAGGAGCTTGCCAAAAATGAGACCATTACGGCTCGCCTTTAGGTGTCATCCTCGGGATAGCGTCATTTAAAGAACGAAGGTCAGCAAAACGTTAAAAAAAACGAAAAAAAAAACTGGAAAAAAAATATGGGAAAAAAACTGTGAAAAAAACTAGAGGAGCTTCCCAAAGATGAGGCCATTACGGCTCGCCTTTAGGTGTCCTCCTCGGGATAGCATCATTTAAAGAACGAGGGTCAGTAGAACGTATAAAAAAAAACCTGGAAAAAACTGGAAAAAAACAAACCGGAAAAAAACTGTGAAAAAATCGGAGGAGCTTGCCAAAGATGAGGCCATTATGGCTCGCCTTTAGGTGTCCTCCTCGGGATAGCATCATTTAAAGAACGGGGGTCAGTAGAATGAAAAAAAAATGGAAAATATCGAAAAAAAACCGGAAAAAAATTCGGAAAAAAAACTGTGAAAAAAAAAACTGGAGGAGCTTGCCAAAGATGAGGCCATTACGGCTCGCCTTTAGGTGTCCTCCTCGGGATAGCGTCATTTAAAGAACGAGGGTCAGCAGAAAAAAAAAAAAGAAAAAAAAACTGGAAAAAAAAGGAAAAAAAATTCGGGAAAAAACTATGAAAAAAAACCGGAGGAGCTTGCCAAAGATGAGGCCATTACGGCTCGCCTTTAGGTGTCCTCCTCCGGATAGCGTCATTTAAAGAACGAGGGTCAGCAGAACGTATAGAAAAAAAAAATAACGAAAAAAGAATCTGGAAAAAAACTGTGAAAAAACCGAAGGAGCTTGCCAAAGATGAGGCCATTACGGCTCGCCTTTAGGTGTCCTCCTCGGGATAGCGTCAAAGATGAGGTCATTGCGGTCGCCTTTGGTGTCCTCCTCGGGATAGCATCATTTAAAGAACGAGGGTCAGCAGAATGAAAAAAAAATGGAAAATATCGAAAAAAAAACCGGAAAAAAAATTAGGGAAAAAAACTGTGAAAAAAAAACTGGAGGAGCTTGCCAAAGATGAGGCCATTACGGCTCGCCTTTAGGTGTCCTCCTCGGGATAGCGTCATTTAAAGAACGAGGGTCAGCAGAAAAAAAAGAAAAAAAACTGGAAAAAAAAGGGAAAAAAATTCGGGAAAAAACTATGAAAAAAACCGGAGGAGCTTGCCAAAGATGAGGCCATTACGGCTCGCCTTTAGGTGTCCTCCTCGGGATAGCGTCATTTGAAGAACAAGGGTCAGCAGAAAAAAAAAGAAAAAAAAAACTGGAAAAAACTGGAAAAAAATAAATCGGAAAAAAATTCGGGAAAAAAACTGCGAAAAAAATTGGAGGAGCTTGCCAAAGATGAGGCCATTACGGCTCGCCTTTAGGTGTCCTCCTCGAAATAGCGTCATTTAAAGAACGAGGGTCAGCAGAACGTATAAAAAAAAAAAAAAAAGGAAAAAACCGGAAAAAATAAACGGAAAAAAAAATCCAGGAAAAAAAATGTGAAAAAAATACGGAGGAGCTTGCCAAAAATGAGGCCATTACGGCTCGCTTTTACGTTTCCTTCTCGGGATAGCGTCATTTAAAGAACGAGGGTCAGCAGAACGTATAAAAAAAAAAAAAAAAGGAAAAAACCGGAAAAAATAAACGGAAAAAAAAATCCAGGAAAAAAAATGTGAAAAAAATACGGAGGAGCTTGCCAAAAATGAGGCCATTACGGCTCGCTTTTACGTTTCCTTCTCGGGATAGCGTCATTTAAAGAACGAGGGTCAGCAGAACGTATAAAAAAAAAAAAAAAAGGAAAAAACCGGAAAAAATAAACGGAAAAAAAAATCCAGGAAAAAAAATGTGAAAAAAATACGGAGGAGCTTGCCAAAAATGAGGCCATTACGGCTCGCTTTTACGTTTCCTTCTCGGGATAGCGTCATTTAAAGAACGAGGGTCAGCAGAACGTATAAAAAAAAAAAAAAAAGGAAAAAACCGGAAAAAAACAAACCGGAAAAAAACAGTGAAAAAAACCGGAGGAGCTTCCCAAAGATGAGGCCATTACGGCTCGCTTTTACGTTTCCTTCTCGGGATAGCGTCATTTAAAGAACGAGGGTCAGCACAATGCAAAAAAAAAATGGAAAAAACCGGAAAAAAACAAACCGGAAAAAAAATCCGGGAAAAAAACTGTGAAAAAAAACTGGAGGAGCTTGCCAAAAATGAGGCCATTACGGCTCGCCTTTAAGTGTCCTCCTCGGGATAGCGTCATTTAAAGAACGAGGGGCAGCAGAACGTAAAAAAAAAGGAAAAAAAAAGCATGAAAAAAAAGCTGGAAAAAAACAAACCGGAAAAAAACTGTGAAAAAAAACTGGAGGAGCTTGCCAAAAATGAGGCCATTACGGCTCGCCTTTAAGTGTCCTCCTCGGGATAGCGTCAGAACGTAAAAAAAAAATGGAAAAAACCGGAAAAAAATCCGGGAAATATACTGTGAAAAAAAACTGGAGGAGCTTGCCAAAAATGAGGCCATTACGGCTCGCCTTTAAGTGTCCTCCTCGGGATAGCGTCAGAACGTAAAAAAAAAATGGAAAAAACCGGAAAAAAATCCGGGAAATATACTGTGAAAAAAAACTGGAGGAGCTTGCCAAAAATGAGGCCATTACGGCTCGCCTTTAAGTGTCCTCCTCGGGATAGCGTCAGAACGTAAAAAAAAAATGGAAAAAACCGGAAAAAAATCCGGGAAATATACTGTGAAAAAAAACTGGAGGAGCTTGCCAAAAATGAGGCCATTACGGCTCGCCTTTAAGTGTCCTCCTCGGGATAGCGTCAGAACGTAAAAAAAAAATGGAAAAAACCGGAAAAAAATCCGGGAAATATACTGTGAAAAAAAACTGGAGGAGCTTGCCAAAAATGAGGCCATTACGGCTCGCCTTTAAGTGTCCTCCTCGGGATAGCGTCAGAACGTAAAAAAAAAATGGAAAAAACCGGAAAAAAATCCGGGAAATATACTGTGAAAAAAAACTGGAGGAGCTTGCCAAAAATGAGGCCATTACGGCTCGCCTTTAAGTGTCCTCCTCGGGATAGCGTCAGAACGTAAAAAAAAAATGGAAAAAACCGGAAAAAAATCCGGGAAATATACTGTGAAAAAAAACTGGAGGAGCTTGCCAAAAATGAGGCCATTACGGCTCGCCTTTAAGTGTCCTCCTCGGGATAGCGTCAGAACGTAAAAAAAAAATGGAAAAAACCGGAAAAAAATCCGGGAAATATACTGTGAAAAAAAACTGGAGGAGCTTGCCAAAAATGAGGCCATTACGGCTCGCCTTTAAGTGTCCTCCTCGGGATAGCGTCAGAACGTAAAAAAAAAATGGAAAAAACCGGAAAAAAATCCGGGAAATATACTGTGAAAAAAAACTGGAGGAGCTTGCCAAAAATGAGGCCATTACGGCTCGCCTTTAAGTGTCCTCCTCGGGATAGCGTCAGAACGTAAAAAAAAAATGGAAAAAACCGGAAAAAAATCCGGGAAATATACTGTGAAAAAAAACTGGAGGAGCTTGCCAAAAATGAGGCCATTACGGCTCGCCTTTAGGTGTCCTCCTCGAAATAGCGTCATTTAAAGAACGAGGGTCAGCAGAACGTAAAAAAAATGGAAAAAAAAAGCCTGAAAAAAAAGCTGGAAAAAAACAAACCGGAAAAAAACTGTGAAAAAATCGGAGGAGCTTGCCAAAGATGAGGCCATTACGGCTCATCTTTAGGTGTCCTCCTCGGGATAGCATCATTTAAAGAACAGGGGTCAGCAAAATGTAAAAAAAAAAAAAAAAGGAAAAATCAAAAAAAAAAAAAAGGAAAAAAATTCGGGAAAAAAACTGTGAAAAAAAACCGGAGGAGCTTTCCAAAGATGAGGCCATTACGGCTCGCCTTTAGGTGTCCTCCTCGGGATAGCGTCATTTAAAGAACGAGGGTCAGCAGAAAAAAAAGAAAAAAAACTGGAAAAAAAAGGAAAAAAAATTCGGGAAAAAAACTGTGAAAAAAAACCGGAGGAGCTTTCCAAAGATGAGGCCATTACGGCTCGCCTTTAGGTGTCCTCCTCGGGATAGCGTCATTTAAAGAATGAGGGTCTGCAGAACGTAAAAAAAAATGGAAAAAACCGAAAAAAAAATCCGAGAAAAAAACTGTGAAAAAAAACTGGAGGAGCTTGCCAAAGATGAGGCCATTACTGCTCGCCTTTAGGTGTCCTCCCCGGGATAGCGTCATTTAAAGAACGAGGGTCAGCAGAACGTATAAAAAAAAAAAAACCTGGAAAAAACTGGAAAAAAACAAACCCGAAAAAAACTGTGAAAAAATCGGAGGAGCTTGCCAAAGATAAGGCCATTATGGCTCGCCTTTAGGTGTCCTACTCGGGATAGCATCATTTAAAGAACGGGGGTCAGCAGAATGAAAAAAAAATGGAAAATATCGAAAAAAAACCAGAAAAAAATTCAGAAAAAAACTGTGAAAAAAAAACTGGAGGAGCTTGCCAAAGATGAGGCCATTACGGCTCGCCTTTAGGTGTCCTCCTCGGGATAGCGTCATTTAAAGAACGAGGGTCAGCAGAAAAAAAAAAGAAAACAAAAACTGGAAAAAAAAGGAAAAAAAATTCGGGAAAAAACTATGAAAAAAAACCGGAGGACCTTGCCAAAGATGAGGCCATTACGGCTCGCCTTTAGGTGTCCTCCTCCGGATAGCGTCATTTAAAGAACGAGGGTCAGCAGAAAAAAAAAAGAAAAAAAAGAAAAAAATCGGAAAAAAACAAACCGGAAAAAAAAATATGGGAAAAAAACTGGGAAAAAAACTGGTGGAGCTTGCCAAAGATGACGCCATTACGGCTCGCCTTTAGGTGTCCTCCTC
>NC_029785.2:84404097-84404415 GCF_000816755.2 Arachis ipaensis
GTCAAAGATGAGGCCATTACGGCTCGCCTTTAAGTGTCCCCCTCGGGATAGCGTCATTTAAAGAACGAGGGTCAGCATAACGTAAAAAAAATAAATAAATAAAAAAGGGGAAAACCGGAAAAAACCGAGAAAAAAACCATGAAAAAAAACCGGAGGAGCTTGCCAAAGATGAGGCCATTACAGCTCGCCTTTAGGTGTCCTCCTCGGGATAGCGTCATTTAAAGAACGAGGGTCAGCACTACGTAAAAAAAAACAAAAAAAAAAAAACCGGAGGAGCCTGCCGAAGATGAGGCCATTACGGCTTGGCTTTAGGGGTCC
>NC_029785.2:84427096-84431095 GCF_000816755.2 Arachis ipaensis
GTGGCCATTACGGCTCGCCTTTAAATGTCCTCCTCGAGATAGCGTCATTTAAAGAATGAGGGTCAGCAGAACGTAAAAAAAAAATGGAAAAAATCGGAAAAAAATCCGGGAAAAAAACTGTGAAAAAAAAACAGGAGGAGCTTGCCAAAAATGAGGCCATTACGGCTTGCCTTTAAGTGTCCTCCTCGGGATAGCGTCACTTAAAGAATGAGGGTCAGCAGAACGTAAAAAAAATGGAAAAAACCGGAAAAAACTAACCGGAAAAAAAATCCGGGAAAAAAACTTTGAAAAAAAACCGGAGGAGCTTGCCAAAAATGAGGCCAATTCGGGTCGCCTTTAAATGTCCTCCTCGAGATAGCATCATTTAAAGATTGAGGGTCAGTAGAACGTTAAAAAAAAAATAAAAAATAAAAAATAAAAAAGGGAAAAACCGGAAAAAAATCCGGGAAAAAACTGTGAAAAAAAATCCGGAGGAGCTTGCCAAAGATGAGGCCATTACGGCTCGCTTTTACGTTTCCTCCTCGGGATAGCGTCATTTAAAGAACGAGGGTCAGCACAACGTTAAAAAAAAAAAAAGGAAAATACCGGAAAAAAAATCTGGGAAAAACTGTGAAAAAAATCGGAGGAGCTTGCCAAAAATGAGCCCATTACGGCCCGCCTTTAAGTGTCCTCGTCGGGATAGCATCATTTAAAGAATGAGGGTCAGCAGAACGTAAAAATAAAAAAAAATGGAAAAAATCGGAAAAAAACTAACTGGAAAAAAAATCCGGGAAAAAAGCTGTGAAAAAAACCGGAGGAGCTTGCCAAAAATGAGGCCATTACGGCTCGCCTTTAAGTGTCCTCCTCGGGATAGCGTCATTTAAAGAATGAGGGTCAGCAGAACGTAAAAAAAACAAAAAGGGAAAAAAACTGGAAAAAAAAATCCGGGAAAAAACTGTGAAAAAAAAACCGGAGGAGCTTCCCAAAGATAAGGCCATTACGGCTCGCTTTTACGTTTCCTCCTCGGGATAGCGTCATTTAAAGAACGAGGGTCAGCACAACGTAAAAAAAAAAAAAAAAGGAAAAAACCGGAAAAAACAAACCGAAAAAAAAATCCGGGAAAGAAACTGTGAAAAAAAAACCGGAGGAGCTTGCCAAAAATGAGGCCATTACGGCTCGCCTTTAGGTGTCCTCCTCGGGATAGTGTCATTTAAAGAACGAGGGTCAGCAGAACGTAAAAAAAAAAGGAAAAAATCGGAAAAAAAAACAAACCGGAAAAAAAAATCCGGGAAAAAAACTGTGGAAAAAAACCGGAGGAGCTTGCCAAAAATGAGGCCATTACGGCTCGCCTTTAGGTGTCCTCCTCGGGATAGCGTCATTTAAAGAATGAGGGTCAGCAGAAAAAAAAAAAAAAACTAGAAAAAAACCGGAAAAAAAAATCCGGGAAAAAATTGTGAAAAAAACGGAGGAGCTTGCCAAAGATGAGGCCATTACGGCTCGCTTTTACGTTTCCTCCTCGGGATAGCGTCATTTAAAGAACGAGGGTGATACGTTAAAAATTAATTTCACGTAATTACCGGCAAGTATACCGGGTCGTATCAAGTAATAAAACTCACTAAGAATGAGGTCGATCCCACGGAGATTGGTAGATTAAGCAACTTTAGTTAAATGGTAGATTTAGTCAAGCAAACATGGTTTTGATTTCATGAGATTTGTGATTTTTGAACATGATTGCAAAAATTTTAATGGCAAGGAATTTAAAAAACTAGAAGAGAGAAAGAAGATGAAAGTAAATAACTGAAACTTAAAATGCAAGAAACTTAAATGACATTAAAGATAAATTGCAAGAAAGTAAAGATTGCAGAATTTTAAAGAGCATAAGAGTAAATAGCAAGAAATAGAGAAACAGAATGTAAATGACAAGAATAATAAATTGCAAGAATGTAGAAGGGAATTAGGTAATGGGTATGCAAAGAACTAAAAAGCAAAAGAAATGAGAATTAATGATGGAAAAGATCATTAGGGATTAGAGATGCAAATTCTCATGAATTGATGTTGATCAATTCCTTCTCAATCATGAGTATAGATCCATGGCAGTTTGTGGGTAATTGAGTCACAATCTCTTGGTAACTCAATTTCTCTCAACACAACCAATTTCCACTCTCGTGATCTAATTGTTCATGAGAAGAGATGAAGTTCAATTTCTAATCCAAGCCACACAACTTCCAGAATCTCAACTAAGGGAGGTTACATCTCACATACCAACCAAAGTGTATTGATCAAGGAAATCATGAAAGGATGAACTCTAAACTGAATTATGTAGCTCCTTTCTCAAGTTCACCACATAATTCATATAGATTAATCCCTCTCTCGATGGTGATTGAATCTGTGAAGAGCAAGAGTTTCCTCTTGGATGAACCACGTTGAATTGAGAAGGAAAAGAAAAGTTATCAATCCATTCAAATAAACAGAGCTCCCCCCTAATGAAAATGGGGTTTAATGAATCATAGCTCTAAATTCAACAACAAATGCAAAAGTAAACATTAAAATTCAGTAGAGAATAGTAATGAAGAATGAAGAAGAAGTTCTTGAAAACTCAAATTCAAAATTGCCAAAACAAAACAAAATAGAAAATGGTTGAGAAGCAGTGAAAACAAAAAAAGTCTAAGTGTAAAAGTAAAAGTGTCTAAGAGTCCTAAAAAATAAAAAAATAAAAAGTCTAAAAAAATCTAAGAGCCAGCTCCGGTCTCCACGGTTTTCCGCCCTTAATTCTATGAAACTATGGCCTTTATATAGGCTTTACTAAATTACAAATTGAAATGAAATTAAAAGCAAATTACAAACAAAATGAAAATTAACTATTCTAGATGATTCTTGTGGCCTTGATTGGTTGAGATTTATGGGCTTTGTCCTTGTTGATTTGGCTGGCTCATTAGAGGAATTGTTGGCCTTTGAAGAGAGCAGAGAAAAGCAGGGCTCATTCACCTCAATTCTGGCCCAGTGGGCGTTACTGGCAAACACGCCAGTTCAGAGCACGTTGGCAACGTGCCAATGCATTTTCCTGGGAGTGGGACTTGGTGCTTGGGCGTTGTTGCCCAAGTTGTTGTCCAAGTTGTTGCCAAACACTTGCTTGTTCTTCACTTTTTATGCTTAATGTTGCCTGAACTTTGGGCTTCAATCCTTTGCCTAAATATAAACTATGATATATCATTAGAAAGCTCTTGATGTCTACTTTCCAATGCCACTGGAATCATCTCATTTGGACCTTCCTAGCTTAAGTTATGCTCCATTGAAGAGGGCAAGGTCAGGCTGCCCTGGTGATGACATGTCACCATGTCATGTTTTTCTATGCCTTTTTCCTTTGTTTTCAATAGGTTTTATGCACTTTCTTGAGCTACAAGCAAGCTAATTGAGTAGATTTTCATGTTTCCCTTGATTGAACCAACCATATATGAATTCATGCCAATTCATGAGGTTTTATGCTATATTTGTTGCATATTATGAAAGAATGAATATCTCATGATTTTGAGCATAGCTTTGATGAGTTTGGTTGATTAATGATAGGTGAAGAAAGCTTGGAGAAAGGTTGAAGCAAGAAGGAATGGCTAGGAGTGAAGAGAGGACAATGGAATAAGTGAAATTGAACCAGGAAGCAAGAAGCTGGACCTAAAGTTAGCATCAAACTTTTGCACAAACTTTTGGTTGAAAAGTTAGCCCCAACGTTAGCCCCCTAACTTGGAGGCTAACGTTGGAACTTGAAATTTCTCCCCTGGGCACCAAAAGTTTGCGCCAACGTTAGCCCCCTAACTTTGAGGCTAACGTTGGCACATGAATTCCTCCCTGGCCATCTAACGTTGGCACATGAAAATTCAATGGGGAAGAAGCAAAAGTTTGCGCCAACGTTAGCCCCCTAACTTTGAGGCTAACGTTGGCGCCACACACCACAACAGCTTGAAGGGGTATACTTCCAACAAGAATAACTTGAGCTACAGAGCTCCAAATGAGGTGATTCAAGAAGCA